>NW_027141526.1:0-76879 GCF_036365525.1 Heterodontus francisci
TTCCATCTCTCTCCCTCCCCCTCCATCTCTCTCCCTCCCCCTCCATCCATCTCTCTCCCTCCCCCCTCCATCTCTCTCCCTCCCCCCTCCATCTCTCTCCCTCCCCCCTCCATCTCTCTCCCTCCCCCCTCCATCTCTCTCCCTCCCCCCTCCATCTCTCTCCCTCCCCCCTCCATCTCTCTCCCTCCCCCCTCCATCTCTCTCCCTCCCCCCTCCATCTCTCTCCCTCCCCCCTCCATCTCTCTCCCTCCCCCCTCCATCTCTCTCCCTCCCCCCTCCATCTCTCTCCTCCCCCCTCCATCTCTCTCCCTCCCCCCTCCATCTCTCTCCCTCCCCCCTCCATCTCTCTCCCTCCCCCCTCCATCTCTCTCCCTCCCCCCTCCATCTCTCTCCCTCCCCCCTCCATCTCTCTCCCTCCCCCCTCCATCTCTCTCCCTCCCCCCTCCATCTCTCTCCCTCCCCCCTCCATCTCTCTCCCTCCCCCCTCCATCTCTCTCCCTCCCCCTCCATCTCTCTCCCTCCCCCTCCATCTCTCTCCCTCCCCCCTCCATCTCTCTCCCTCCCCCCTCCATCTCTCTCCCTCCCCCCTCCATCTCTCTCCCCCTCCATCCCTCTCCCTCCCCCTCCATCCCTCTCCCTCCCCCCTCCATCCCTCTCCCTCCCCCCTCCATCCCTCTCCCTCCCCCGTTCCCCCTCCATCCTCTCCCTCTCCCGTTCCCCCTCCATCCCTCTCCCGTTCCCCCTCCATCCCTCTCCCGTTCCCCCTCCATCCCTCTCCCTCTCCCGTTCCCCCTCCATCCTCTCCCTCTCCCGTTCCCCCTCCATCCCTCTCCCTCCCCCGTTCCCCCCATCCCCTCCATCTCTCTCCCTCCCCCGTTCCCCCTCCATCTCTCTCCCTCCCCCGTTCCCCCTCCATCTCTCTCCCTCCCCCGTTCCCCCTCCATCTCTCTCCCTCCCCCGTTCCCCCTCCATCTCTCTCCCTCCCCCGTTCCCCCTCCATCTCTCTCCCTCCCCCGTTCCCCCTCCATCTCTCTCCCTCCCCCGTTCCCCTCCATCTCTCTCCCTCCCCCGTTCCCCCTCCATCTCTCTCCCTCCCCCGTTCCCCCTCCATCTCTCTCCCTCCCCCGTTCCCCCTCCATCTCTCTCCCTCCCCCGTTCCCCCTCCATCTCTCTCCCTCCCCCGTTCCCCCTCCATCTCTCTCCCTCCCCCGTTCCCCCTCCATCTCTCTCCCTCCCCCGTTCCCCCTCCATCTCTCTCCCTCCCCCGTTCCCCCTCCATCTCTCTCCCTCCCCCGTTCCCCCTCCATCTCTCCCCCGTTCCCCCTCCATCTCTCCCCCGTTCCCCCTCCATCTCTCCCCCGTTCCCCCTCCATCTCTCCCCCGTTCCCCCTCCATCTCTCCCCCGTTCCCCCTCCATCTCTCCCCCGTTCCCCCTCCATCTCTCCCCCGTTCCCCCTCCATCTCTCTCCCTCCCCCTCCATCTCTCTCCCTCCCCCTCCATCTCTCTCCCTCCCCCTCCATCTCCCTCCTCCCCCTCCATCTCCCTCCCTCCCCCTCCATCTCTCTCCCTCCCCCTCCATCTCTCTCCCTCCCCCTCCATCTCTCTCCCTCCCCCTCCATCTCTCTCCCTCCCCCTCCATCTCTCTCCCTCCCCCTCCATCTCTCTCCCTCCCCCTCCATCTCTCTCCCTCCCCCTCCATCTCTCTCCCTCCCCCTCCATCTCTCTCCCTCCCCCTCCATCTCTCTCCCCTCCCCCTCCATCTCTCTCCCTCCCCCTCCATCTCTCTCCCCTCCCCCTCCATCTCTCTCCCCTCCCCCCTCCCTCCTCCTCCATGTCCCTGACAAACCCCCACTCCACACCCTTCCGCTCCCTCCCCCCTCCCTCCCCCTTCCGCTCCCTCCCCCCTCCCTCCCCCCCTCCCCCTTCCGCTCCCTCCCCCCTCCCTCTTCCGCTCCCTCCCCCCTCCCTCTTCCGCTCCCTCCCCCCTCCCTCCCCCCTCCCTCCCCCTTCCGCTCGCTCCCCCCTCCCTCCCCCTTCCGCTCGCTCCCCCCTCCCTCCCCCTTCCGCTCCCTCCCCCCTCCCTCCCCGCTCCCTCCCCCCTCCGCTCCCTCCCCCCTCCCTCCACCTTCCGCTCCCTCCCCCCTCCGCTCCCTCCCCCCTCCCTCCCCCTTCCGCTCCCTCCCCCCTCCCTCCCCCTTCCGCTCCCGCCCCCCTCCCTCCCCCCTCCCCCTTCCGCTCCCTCCCCCCTCCGTCCCCCCCCTCCCTCCCCCTTCCGCGCCCTCCCCCCTCCCTCCCCCTTCCGCGCCCTCCCCCCTCCCTCCCCCTCCCCCCTCCCTCCCCCTCCCTCCCCCTCCCCCCTCCCTCCCCCTTCCGCGCCCTCCCCCCTCCCTCCCCCTTCCGCTCCCTCCCCCCTCCCTCCCCCTTCCGCTCCCTCCCCCCTCCCTCCCCCTTCCGCTCCCTCCCCCCTCCCTCCCCCCTCCCTCCCCCCTCCCTCCCCCCTCCCTCCCCCCTCCCTCCCCCTCCCTCCCCCCTCCCGCTCCCTCCCCCCTCCCTCCCCCTTCCGCTCCCTCCCCCCTCCCTCCCCCTTCCGCTCCCTCCCCCCTCCCTCCCCCTTCCGCTCCCTCCCCCCTCCCTCCCCCTTCCGCTCCCTCCCCCCTCCCTCCCCCTTCCGCTCCCTCCCCCGCTCCCTCCCCCCTCCCTCCCCCTTCCGCTCCCTCCCTCCCCCTTCCGCTCCCTCCCTCCCCCTTCCGCTCCCTCCCTCCCCCTTCCGCTCCCTCCCTCCCCCTTCCGCTCCCTCCCTCCCCCTTCCGCTCCCTCCCTCCCCCTTCCGCTCCCTCCCCGCTCCCTCCCCCCTCCCCGCTCCCTCCCCCCTCCCTCCCCCTCCCCCCTCCCGCTCCCTCCCCCCTCCCTCCCCCTTCCGCTCCCTCCCCCCTCCCTCCCCCTTCCGCTCCCTCCCCCCTCCCTCCCCCTTCCGCTCCCTCCCCCCTCCCTCCCCCCTCCCTCCCCCCTCCCTCCCCCTCCCTCCCCCCTCCCTCCCCCCCTCCCTCCCCCCTCCCTCCCCTCCCTCCCCCCCCTCCCTCCCCCCTCCCCCCTCCCCCCCCCTCCCTCCCCCCTCCCTCCCCCCTTCCGCTCCCTCCCCCCTCCCTCCCCCCTCCCTCCCCCTTCCGCTCCCTCCCCCCTCCCTCCCCCTTCCGCTCCCTCCCCCCTCCCTCCCCCTTCCGCTCCCTCCCCCCTCCCTCCCCCTTCCGCTCCCTCCCCCCTCCCTCCCCCTTCCGCTCCCTCCCCCCTCCCTCCCCCTTCCGCTCCCTCCCCCCTCCCTCCCCCTTCCGCTCCCTCCCCCCTCCCTCCCCCTTCCGCTCCCTCCCTCCCCCTTCCGCTCCCTCCCTCCCCCTTCCGCTCCCTCCCTCCCCCTTCCGCTCCCTCCCTCCCCCTTCCGCTCCCTCCCTCCCCCTTCCGCTCCCTCCCTCCCCCTTCCGCTCCCTCCCCGCTCCCTCCCCCCTCCCTCCCCCTCCCCCCTCCCGCTCCCTCCCCCCTCCCTCCCCCTTCCGCTCCCTCCCCCCTCCCTCCCCCTTCCGCTCCCTCCCCCCTCCCTCCCCCTTCCGCTCCCTCCCCCCTCCCTCCCCCTTCCGCTCCCTCCCCCCTCCCCCCCCCTCCCCCCCCTCCCCCCTCCCCCCCCCTCCCCCCTCCCGCCTCCCTCCCCCCTCCCTCCCCCTCCCTCCCCCCTCCCTCCCTCCCCCTCCCTCCCCCCTCCCTCCCCCCTCCCTCCCCCCTCCCTCCCCCCTCCCTCCCCCCTCCCTCCCCCCTCCCTCCCCCCTCCCTCCCCCCTCCCTCCCCCCTCCCTCCCCCCTCCTCCCCCCTCCCTCCCCCCTCCTCCCCCCTCCCTCCCCCCTCCCCTCCCCCCTCCCCTCCCCTCCCCTCCCCCCTCCCCTCCCCTCCCTCCCCCCTCCCTCCCCCCTCCCCTCCCTCCTCCCTCCCCCTTCCCCTCCCCCTTCCCCTCCCCCCTCCCTCCCCCCTCCCTCCCCCCTCCCTCCCCCTCCCTCCCCCTCCCTCCCCCTCCCTCCCCCTCCTCCCCCCTCCCTCCCCCCTCCCTCCCCCCTCCTCCCCCCTCCCTCCCCCCTCCCTCCCTCCCCCCTCCCTCCCTCCCCCCTCCCTCCCCCCTCCCTCCCCCTCCCTCCCCCCTCCCTCCCCCCTCCCTCCCCCCTCCCTCCACCCCCCTCCCTCCACCCCCCTCCCTCCACCCCCCTCCCTCCACCCCCCTCCCTCCCCCCTCCCTCCCCCTCCCTCCCCCCCCTCCCTCCCTCCCCCCTCCCTCCCCCCTCCCTCCCCCCCCCTCCCTCCCCCCTCCCTCCCCCCCCCTCCCCCCCCTCCCTCCCCCCTCCTCCCTCCCCCCTCCCTCCCCCCTCCCTCCCTCCCCCTCCTTCCCTCCCCCCTCCCTCCCCCCTCCCTCCCCCCTCCCTCCCCCCTCCCTCCCCCCTCCCTCCCCCCTCCCTCCCCCCTCCCTCCCCCCTCCCTCCCCCCTCCCCCCTCCCTCCCTCCCCCCTCCCTCCCTCCCCCCTCCCTCCCTCCCCCCTCCCTCCCCCCTCCCTCCCCCCTCCCTCCCTCCCCCCTCCCTCCCTCCCCCTCCCTCCCTCCCTCCCCCCCCTCCCTCCCTCCCCCCTCCCCCCCTCCCCCCCTCCCCCCTCCCCCCCTCCCCCCCTCCCCCCTCCCCCTCCCCCCCTCCCCCCTCCCCCCTCCCCCCTCCCCCCTCCCCCCTCCCTCCCCCCTCCCCCCTCCCCCCTCCCCCCTCCCCCCTCCCTCCTCCCCCCTCCCCCCTCCCCCCTCCCCCCTCCCTCCCCCCTCCCGCCCCCTCCTCCCTCCCCTTTCCGCCCCCTCCCCCCTCCCCCCCCCTTCCGCTCCCTCCCCCCTCCCTCCCCCTTCCGCTCCCTCCCCCCTCCCTCCCCCTTCCGCTCCCTCCCCCCTCCCTCCCCCTTCCGCTCCCTCCCCCCTCCCTCCCCCTTCCGCTCCCTCCCCCCTCCCTCCCCCCTCCCTCCCCCCCCTCCCTCCTCCCTCCCCCCTCCCTCCCCCTTCCGCTCCCTCCCCCCTCCCTCCCCCTTCCGCTCCCTCCCCCCTCCCTCCCCCTTCCGCTCCCTCCCCCCTCCCTCCCCCTTCCGCTCCCTCCCCCCTCCCTCCCCCCCTCCCTCCCCCTTCCGTTCCCTCCCCCCTCCCTCCCCCTTCCGTTCCCTCCCCCCTCCCTCCCCCTTCCGCTCCCTCCCCCCTCCCTCCCCCTTCCGCTCCCTCCCCCCTCCCTCCCCCTTCCGCTCCCTCCCCCCTCCCTCCCCCTTCCGCTCCCTCCCCCCTCCCTCCCCCCTCCCTCCCCCTTCCGCTCCCTCCCCCCTCCCTCCCCCTTCCGCTCCCTCCCCCCTCCCTCCCCCTTCCGCTCCCCCCTCCCTCCCCCCTCCCTCCCCCTCCCTCCCCCCTCCCTCCCCCCTCCTCCCCCCTCCCTCCCCCCCTCCCTCCCCCTTCCGCTCCCTCCCCGCTCCCTCCCCCCTCCCTCCCCCCTCCCTCCCCCTCCGCTCCCTCCCCCCTCCCTCCCCCTCCGCTCCCTCCCCCTCCCTCCCCCCTCCGCTCCTCCCTCCCCCCCTCCCTCCCCCCTCCCTCCCCCCTCCCTCCCCCCTCCCTCCCCCCTCCCTCCCCCCTCCCTCCCCCCTCCCTCCCCCTCCCTCCCCTCCTCCCCTCCCTCCCCCCTCCCTCCCCCCTCCCTCCCCCCTCCCTCTCCCTCCCTCCCCCCTCCCTCTCCCCCCCCTCTCTCCCCCCCCTCTCCCCCCCCCCTCTCCCTCCCCCCCCTCTCCCCCCCCCCTCTCCCTCCCCCCTCTCCCCCCCTCTCCCCCCCCCCTCTCCCCCCCCTCTCCCCCCCCTCTCCCCCCCCCTCTCCCCCCCCTCTCCCCCCCCCTCTCCCCCCCCCTCTCCCCCCCCTCTCCCCCCCTCTCTCCCCCCCCTCTCTCCCCCCCTCTCCCCCCCCCCTCTCCCCCCCCCTCTCCCCCCCCTCTCTCCCCCCCCTCTCTCCCCCCCCTCTCTCCCCCCCCCTCTCTCCCCCCCCTCTCTCCCCCCCCTCTCTCCCCCCCCTCTCTCCCCCCCCTCTCTCCCCCCCCTCTCTCCCCCCCCTCTCTCCCCCCCCCTCTCTCCCCCCGCTCTCTCCCCCCGCTCTCTCCCCCCGCTCTCTCCCCCCGCTCTCTCCCCCCGCTCTCTCCCCCCCCTCTCTCCCCCCCCTCTCTCCCCCCCCTCTCTCCCCCCTCTCCCCGTCCTCTCCCCCCCCCTTCGTCCTCTCCCCCCCCCTTCGTCCTCATCCCCCCCCCCTTCGTCCTCATCCCCCCCCCCTTCGTCCTCATCCCCCCCCCCTTCGTCCTCATCCCCCCCCCCCTTCGTCCTCATCCCCCCCCCCTTCGTCCTCATCCCCCCCCCCTTCGTCCTCATCCCCCCCCCCCTTCGTCCTCATCCCCCCCCCCTTCGTCCTCATCCCCCCCCCCCCTTCGTCCTCATCCCCCCCCCCCCTTCGTCCTCATCCCCCCCCCCCCCCTTCGTCCTCATCCCCCCCCCCCTTCGTCCTCATCCCCCCCCCCCTTCGTCCTCATCCCCCCCCCCTTCGTCCTCATCCCCCCCCCCTTCGTCCTCATCCCCCCCCCCTTCGTCCTCATCCCCCCCCCCTTCGTCCTCATCCCCCCCCCCTTCGTCCTCATCCCCCCCCCTTCGTCCTCATCCCCCCCCCCTTCGTCCTCATCCCCCCCCCCTTCGTCCTCATCCCCCCCCACTTCGTCCTCATCCCCCCCCCCCCCCCTTCGTCCTCATCCCCCCCCCCCCCCTTCGTCCTCATCCCCCCCCCCCCCCTTCGTCCTCATCCCCCCCCCCCCTTGTCCTCATCCCCCCCCCCCCCTTCGTCCTCATCCCCCCCCCCCCTTCGTCCTCATCCCCCCCCCCCCTTCGTCCTCATCCCCCCCCCCCTTCGTCCTCATCCCCCCCCCCTTCGTCCTCATCCCCCCCCCCCTTCGTCCTCATCCCCCCCCCCTTCGTCCTCATCCCCCCCCCCCCTTCGTCCTCATCCCCCCCCCCTTCGTCCTCATCCCCCCCCCCTTCGTCCTCATCCCCCCCCCTTCGTCCTCATCCCCCCCCCCTTCGTCCTCATCCCCCCCCCCCCCCTTCGTCCTCATCCCCCCCCCCCCTTCGTCCTCATCCCCCCCCCCCCTTCGTCCTCATCCCCCCCCCCCTTCGTCCTCATCCCCCCCCCCCTTCGTCCTCATCCCCCCCCCCCTTCGTCCTCATCCCCCCCCCCCTTCGTCCTCATCCCCCCCCCCCTTCGTCCTCATCCCCCCCCCCCTTCGTCCTCATCCCCCCCCCCCTTCGTCCTCATCCCCCCCCCCCCTTCGTCCTCTTTCCCCCCCCCCCTCGTCCTCTTTCCCCCCCCCCCTCGTCCTCTTCCCCCCCCCCCTCTCGTCCTCTTCCCCCCCCCCTCCTCTCGTCCTCTTCCCCCCCCCCCTCCTCTCGTCCTCTTCCCCCCCCCCTCCTCTCGTCCTCTTCCCCCCCCCTCCTCTCGTCCTCTCCCCCCCCCTCCCGCCTGTCTGTCTTCACATTTACAATGATCAAGGACTCCAGTTTGAGTCAGGTTACAAAGCTCCCCCTGTTCTAATGAGTGTATTTTGGTGCATTGCTGTCTGGCATCTGCTTCTCGAGCTGCTTTGTAAAAAATAGCTTGTCCTGAGGTGTTGACTGTTGTTAGGGAGTGATCTTGGGCTGGGCTTGGCTGCTGATCTCTGGCAGGCCCTGAATCGGCAGCTTCTGGAACTCTAATGAGGCTGCTTCTCTCTCTCCTTTTCTTTGGACCCATGTGTTGTCAGACTGTCTGGTCACGTCACAATGTCCCTCCCTCCAGCAGGTAGCCCTCACACCTTGCCCATTCTTGGAAACAGCAGGAGGCCGTTCAGCCCCTCAAGCCTGTCCCGCCATTCAATCAGATCATAGCTGATCTGGATCTCCACTCCATTGTCTATCTGCCTCGGTTCATGAACCCTTCACATTCTCCCACAGGGCCGAATTTGATATCGAGCAACTTGAGAGTTTAGGCGAGTGACCAAAAGCCTGGTCTAAAGGTTTTAGGGAGGGAATTCCTGAGCTTGGGATCTGCCCTCTTGACAATCCCTGATTTTAGTTGCACTACCATTGGTGGCTGTGCCTTCAGCTGCATTGGCCCTAAATCTCTCTGCCCCTCGATCTCCCCCTTTGAGATACGCCTTGGAACCGATCTCTCTTTCTGGGTCATCTGCCCTCATATCTCCATATGTGATCGAGTGTCGAACTGTGTCTTGGGAAGCCCTTGGCGGGGTTGACTGCGTGGAAAGCACTGCATATGACCCCGGTTTCTGTCAGGGAAACCGGACTAATCCAGGTCCTGGGATCCCAGGCAGCATAGTGGGAAATCCAGCTAATTTCCCCCCCCCCTCCCACGGATCCTCCTCCTCCCAGGGGTACTGAGGACGACTGCACTGATAAAAAACCTTGCCCCTGATTGGGGTTGATTCACATGGGAAGGTTCTCAGGTTATCCCAGTGTTGAGACACAGATCCTAGCCTTCTGACCTCTGGAGCACACCCCCCCTCCCACCCGTGCCCAAGCTGTGTTAGATGGCATAGTGTCGATTGGGAGCTGGCAGTGATTTTAACTGCAGGCACGGCTTCTTGTCATGTCTGAAGCCTGTGCAGGCAGGCAGGCAGGGATGGGGTGGTGTGGCAGGGGATCGGGTTTGTCTGTAATTAATGTGTCGAAGGATTGGAGGGGGGTCTGTAATTAGAGTGTGTGTAATTACTGGCTCTGTGATGGCTTCGGGCAATGTGCAATTACCCGTCTGTGAGGATGTGGAGTTGTGCGGGGGGTGGGGGTGGTGTTGCAATGTGGGAGGGGGTTAATAACCGAGGCTGCTCTGAAGTGGGGGGTATGTCCAAGTTGAAGGGAAAGCTATACCACTGAGGTTCAAAAGCGCTCTGGCTCTGAGCTGTACACGGTGCCGTGAAGTGTTGACTGATGTCAGTGATTGGGTATTTAAAGGGTCTCTCGTCTCTCCCCCTGCCGCGCGCGTTCTCTCTCGTCTCTCCCCCTGGTTTGCGCTCTATTGCCCTGGCGCGCACACTGTCCCTCCCCCTCTCTTCCCCACCCCACTGGCCTGCACACACGCGTTCTCTCCCCCCCCCCCCCCCCCCGGCATGCTTGCACTCACTGGCGTTCTCTCTCTCTCTCTCTCTCTCTCTGTCTACCTCTGGTGAGCTCTCCTCGTCCTCTTCCCCCCCCACTCCTCGTCCTCTTCCCCCCCCCCCCCCCCCCCACCACTCCTCGTCCTCTTTCCCCCCCCCCCCACCACTCCTCGTCCTCTTCCCCCCCCCCCACCACTCCTCATCCTCTTCCCCCCCCCCCACCACTCCTGTTCCTCTTCCCCCCCCCACCACTCCTCGTCCTCTTCCCCCCCCCACCACTCCTCGTCCTCTTCCCCCCCCCACCACTCCTCGTCCTCTTCCCCCCCCCACCACTCCTCGTCCTCTTCCCCCCCCCCCACCACTCCTCGTCCTCTTCCCCCCCCACCACTCCTCGTCCTCTTCCCCCCCCCACCACTCCTCGTCCTCTTCCCCCCCCCACCACTCCTCGTCCTCTTCCCCCCCCCACTCCTCGTCCTCTTCCCCCCCCACTCCTCGTCCTCTTCCCCCCCACTCCTCGTCCTCTCTCCCCCCCCACTCCTCGTCCTCTCTCCCCCCCCCCACTCCTCGTCCTCTCTCCCCCCCCCACTCCTCGTCCTCTCTCCCCCCCCACTCCTCGTCCTCTCTCCCCCCCACTCCTCGTCCTCTCTCCCCCCCCACTCCTCGTCCTCTCTCCCCCCCCACTCCTCGTCCTCTCTCCCCCCCCACTCCTCGTCCTCTCTCCCCCCCCACTCCTCGTCCTCTCTCCCCCCCCACTCCTCGTCCTCTCTCCCCCCCCACTCCTCGTCCTCTCTCCCCCCCCACTCCTCGTCCTCTCTCCCCCCCCACTCCTCGTCCTCTCTCCCCCCCCACTCCTCGTCCTCTCTCCCCCCCCACTCCTCGTCCTCTCTCCCCCCCCACTCCTCGTCCTCTTCCCCCCCCACTCCTCGTCCTCTTCCCCCCCCACTCCTCGTCCTCTTCCCCCCCCACTCCTCGTCCTCTTCCCCCCCCACTCCTCGTCCTCTTCCCCCCCCACTCCTCGTCCTCTTCCCCCCCCACTCCTCGTCCTCTTCCCCCCCCACTCCTCGTCCTCTTCCCCCCCCACTCCTCGTCCTCTTCCCCCCCCACTCCTCGTCCTCTTCCCCCCCCACTCCTCGTCCTCTTCCCCCCCCACTCCTCGTCCTCTTCCCCCCCCACTCCTCGTCCTCTTCCCCCCCCACTCCTCGTCCTCTTCCCCCCCCACTCCTCGTCCTCTTCCCCCCCCACTCCTCGTCCTCTTCCCCCCCCACTCCTCGTCCTCTTCCCCCCCCACTCCTCGTCCTCTTCCCCCCCCACTCCTCGTCCTCTTCCCCCCCCACTCCTCGTCCTCTTCCCCCCCCACTCCTCGTCCTCTTCCCCCCCCACTCCTCGTCCTCTTCCCCCCCCACTCCTCGTCCTCTTCCCCCCCCACTCCTCGTCCTCTTCCCCCCCCACTCCTCGTCCTCTTCCCCCCCCACTCCTCGTCCTCTTCCCCCCCCACTCCTCGTCCTCTTCCCCCCCCACTCCTCGTCCTCTTCCCCCCCCACTCCTCGTCCTCTTCCCCCCCCACTCCTCGTCCTCTTCCCCCCCCACTCCTCGTCCTCTTCCCCCCCCACTCCTCGTCCTCTTCCCCCCCCACTCCTCGTCCTCTTCCCCCCCCACTCCTCGTCCTCTTCCCCCCCCACTCCTCGTCCTCTTCCCCCCCCACTCCTCGTCCTCTTCCCCCCCCACTCCTCGTCCTCTTCCCCCCCCACTCCTCGTCCTCTTCCCCCCCCACTCCTCGTCCTCTTCCCCCCCCACTCCTCGTCCTCTTCCCCCCCCACTCCTCGTCCTCTTCCCCCCCCACTCCTCGTCCTCTTCCCCCCCCACTCCTCGTCCTCTTCCCCCCCCACTCCTCGTCCTCTTCCCCCCCCACTCCTCGTCCTCTTCCCCCCCCACTCCTCGTCCTCTTCCCCCCCCACTCCTCGTCCTCTCCCCCCCCCACTCCTCGTCCTCTCCCCCCCCCACTCCTCGTCCTCTCACCCCCCCCCACTCCTCGTCCTCTCTCCCCCCCCACTCCTCGTCCTCTCTCCCCCCCCACTCCTCGTCCTCTCTCCCCCCCCACTCCTCGTCCTCTTCCCCCCCCACTCCTCGTCCTCTTCCCCCCCCACTCCTCGTCCTCTTCCCCCCCCACTCCTCGTCCTCTTCCCCCCCCACTCCTCGTCCTCTTCCCCCCCCACTCCTCGTCCTCTTCCCCCCCCACTCCTCGTCCTCTTCCCCCCCCACTCCTCGTCCTCTTCCCCCCCCACTCCTCGTCCTCTTCCCCCCCCACTCCTCGTCCTCTTCCCCCCCCACTCCTCGTCCTCTTCCCCCCCCACTCCTCGTCCTCTTCCCCCCCCACTCCTCGTCCTCTTCCCCCCCCACTCCTCGTCCTCTTCCCCCCCCACTCCTCGTCCTCTTCCCCCCCCACTCCTCGTCCTCTTCCCCCCCCACTCCTCGTCCTCTTCCCCCCCCCACTCCTCGTCCTCTTCCCCCCCCACTCCTCGTCCTCTTCCCCCCCCACTCCTCGTCCTCTCTCCCCCCCCACTCCTCGTCCTCTCTCCCCCCCCACTCCTCGTCCTCTTCCCCCCCCACTCCTCGTCCTCTCTCCCCCCCCACTCCTCGTCCTCTCCCCCCCCCACTCCTCGTCCTCTCCCCCCCCCCACTCCTCGTCCTCTTCCCCCCCCACTCCTCGTCCTCTTCCCCCCCCCACTCCTCGTCCTCTTCCCCCCCCCACTCCTCGTCCTCTTCCCCCCCCCCCCACTCCTCGTCCTCTTCCCCCCCCCACTCCTCGTCCTCTTCCCCCCCCCACTCCTCGTCCTCTTCCCCCCCCCACTCCTCGTCCTCTTCCCCCCCCCACTCCTCGTCCTCTTCCCCCCCCCACTCCTCGTCCTCTCCCCCCCCACTCCTCGTCCTCTTCCCCCCCCCACTCCTCGTCCTCTCCCCCCCCACTCCTCGTCCTCTCCCCCCCCACTCCTCGTCCTCTCTCCCCCCCCACTCCTCGTCCTCTCTCCCCCCCCACTCCTCGTCCTCTCTCCCCCCCCACTCCTCGTCCTCTCTCCCCCCCCACTCCTCGTCCTCTCTCCCCCCCACTCCTCGTCCTCTCTCCCCCCCCACTCCTCGTCCTCTCTCCCCCCCCACTCCTCGTCCTCTCTCCCCCCCACTCCTCGTCCTCTCTCCCCCCCACTCCTCGTCCTCTCTCCCCCCCCACTCCTCGTCCTCTCTCCCCCCCCCACTCCTCGTCCTCTCTCCCCCCCCCCACTCCTCGTCCTCTCTCCCCCCCCCCACTCCTCGTCCTCTCTCCCCCCCCCACTCCTCGTCCTCTCTCCCCCCCCCCCACTCCTCGTCCTCTCTCCCCCCCCCCCACTCCTCGTCCTCTCTCCCCCCCCCCCACTCCTCGTCCTCTCTCCCCCCCCCCACTCCTCGTCCTCTCTCCCCCCCCCCACTCCTCGTCCTCTCTCCCCCCCCCCACTCCTCGTCCTCTCTCCCCCCCCCATCTCTCGGTCTGGCATGCTCTCTCCGTCTCGCGCCCGAGACGGAAAGCACACCTGAGACAAGGAGGCAGAAATCCACAGGCGAGCGTTGAATTACACTAGTGCTCTGGCTAAGGATCGGACTGTCAAGGAATGTCGCTCTCTCTTTGCCTCTGCTGTCATTGGGGATTTACAAAAGTGCAGCCTGGGGATGGGGAGCTGGTGTCAGGCACAGAGCCTGGCGGGAAAAGACAATGTCTGTGTCTCTCTGTCTGTGTGTGTCTCTCTGTCTGTGTGTGTCTCTCTGTCTGTGTCTCTGTCTCTCTGTCTGTGTCTCTGTCTCTCTGTCTGTGTCTCTGTCTCTCTGTCTGTGTCTCTGTCTCTCTGTCTGTGTCTCTGTCTCTCTGTCTGTGTCTCTGTCTCTCTGTCTGTGTCTCTGTCTCTCTGTCTGTGTCTCTGTCTCTGTGTGAGAGAGAGAGAACCAGTCTGAGCATAGGGACTCCCTTTTCCCCAGGCAGCAGGGTTTTCCCTTCAGTGTTAGTTTTGGGGTATTCCCAGGTTTCTTATTGTTACATTCTCTGTGGTCACTTGCACAATTTCTAAAAGAATTGCGGCAGGATTTCCCCTCAGTGTCCTCAGTAAACAGTGTGCAATAATCTCTTTAATGTAAATTCATGCAAGGATCTGGACTCAGAGCAGTCTCACACCTCCTGGACACACACTGTCCGTGTAGGGGTCTGCACTCAGTCTCACACCTCCTGTACACACACTGTCCGTGTAGGAGTCTGCACTCAGTCTCACACCTCCTGTACACACACTGTCCGTGTAGGAGTCTGCACTCAGTCTCACACCTCCTGGACACACACTGTCCGTGTAGGGGTCTGCACTCAGTCTCAGACCTCCTGCACACACACTGTCCATGTAGGAGTCTGGACTCAGTCTCACACCTCCTGTACACACACTGTCCGTGTAGGGGTCTGCACTCAGTCTCACACCTCCTGTACACACACTGTCCGTGTAGGGGTCTGGACTCAGTCTCACACCTCCTGTACACACACTGTCCGTGTAGGGGTCTGGACTCAGTCTCACACCTCCTGGACACACACTGTCCGTGTAGGGGTCTGCACTCAGTCTCACACCTCCTGGACACACACTGTCAGTGTAGGAGTCTGCACTCAGTCTCACACCTCCTGTACACACACTGTCCGTGTAGGAGTCTGCACTCAGTCTCACACCTCCTGGACACACACTGTCCGTGTAGGAGTCTGGACTCAGTCTCACACCTCCTGTACACACACTGTCCGTGTAGGGGTCTGGACTGAGTCTCACACCTCCTGTACACACACTGTCCGTGTCGGAGTCTGCACTCAGTCTCACACCTCCTGTACACACACTGTCCGTGTAGGGGTCTGGACTCAGTCTCACACCTCCTGTACACACACTGTCCGTGTAGGGGTCTGGACTGAGTCTCACACCTCCTGTACACACACTGTCCGTGTCGGAGTCTGCACTCAGTCTCACACCTCCTGTACACACACTGTCCGTGTCGGAGTCTGCACTCAGTCTCACACCTCCTGTACACACACTGTCCGTGTAGGGGTCTGGACTCAGTCTCACACCTCCTGGACACACACTGTCCGTGTAGGAGTCTGGACTCAGTCTCACACCTCCTGTACACACACTGTCCGTGTAGGAGTCTGGACTCAGTCTCACACCTCCTGTACACACACTGTCCGTGTAGGGGTCTGCACTCAGTCTCACACCTCCTGTACACACACTGTCCGTGTAGGGGTCTGGACTCAGTCTCACACCTCCTGGACACACACTGTCCGTGTAGGAGTCTGGACTCAGTCTCACACCTCCTGGACACACACTGTCCGTGTAGGGGTCTGGACTCAGTCTCACACCTCCTGTACACACACTGTCCGTGTAGGGGTCTGGACTCAGTCTCACACCTCCTGTACACACACTGTCCGTGTAGGGGTCTGCACTCAGTCTCACACCTCCTGTACACACACTGTCCGTGTAGGAGTCTGCACTCAGTCTCACACCTCCTGTACACACACTGTCCGTGTAGGGGTCTGCACTCAGTCTCACACCTCCTGTACACACACTGTCCGTGTAGGGGTCTGCACTCAGTCTCAGACCTCCTGCACACACACTGTCCGTGTAGGGGTCTGCACTCAGTCTCAGACCTCCTGCACACACACTGTCCGTGTAGGAGTCTGGACTCAGTCTCACACCTCCTGTACGTACACTGTCCGTGTAGGAGTCTGGACTCAGTCACACACCTCCTGTACACACACTCTCCGTGTAGGAGTCTGCACTCAGTCTCACACCTCCTGTACACACACTGTCCGTGTAGGGGTCTGGACTCAGTCTCACACCTCCTGCACACACACTGTCCATGTAGGAGTCTGCACTCAGTCTCACACCTCCTGTACACACACTGTCCGTGTAGGGGTCTGGACTCAGTCTCAGACCTCCTGTACACACACTGTCCGTGTAGGGGTCTGGACTCAGTCTCACACCTCCTGTACATACACTGTCCGTGGAGGGGTCTGCACTCAGTCTCACACCTCCTGTACACACACTGTCCGTGTAGGGGTCTGCACTCAGTCTCACACCTCCTGTACACACACTGTCCGTGGAGGGGTCTGCACTCAGTCTCACACCTCCTGTACACACACTGTCCGTGTAGGGGTCTGCACTCAGTCTCACACCTCCTGTACATACACTGTCCGTGTAGGGGTCTGCACTCAGTCTCACACCTCCTGTACGTACACTGTCTGTGTAGGGGTCTGCACTCAGTCTCAGACCTCCTGTACACACACTGTCCGTGTCGGAGTCTGGACTCAGTCTCACACCTCCTGCACACACACTGTCCGTGTAGGAGTCTGGACTCAGTCACACACCTCCTGTACACACACTCTCCGTGTAGGAGTCTGCACTCAGTCTCACACCTCCTGTACATACACTGTCCGTGTAGGGGTCTGCACTCAGTCTCACACCTCCTGTACATACACTGTCCGTGTAGGGGTCTGCACTCAGTCTCACACCTCCTGTACGTACACTGTCCTTGTAGGGGTCTGGACTGAGTCTCACACCTCCTGTACACACACTGTCTGTGTAGGAGTCTGCACTCAGTCTCACACCTCCTGGACACACACTGTCCGTGCAGGATTCTGCTCTCAGTCTCACACCTCCTGTGCACACACTGTCCGTGTAGGGGTCTGCACTCAGTCTCACGCCTCCTGTACACACACTGTCCGTGTAGGAGTCTGCACTCAGTCGCACACCTCCTGTACACACACTGTCCGTGTAGGAGTCTGCACTCAGTCGCACACCTCCTGTACACACACTGTCCGTGTAGGGGTCTGCACTCAGTCGCACACCTCCTGTACACACACTGTCCGTGTAGGGGTCTGCACTCAGTCGCACACCTCCTGTACACACACTGTCCGTGTAGGGGTCTGCACTCAGTCGCACACCTCCTGTACACACACTGTCCGTGTAGGGGTCTGCACTCAGTCTCACACCTCCTGTACACACACTGTCCGTGTCGGAGTCTGGACTCAGTCTCACACCTCCTGCACACACACTGTCCGTGTAGGTGTCTGGACTCAGTCACACACCTCCTGTACACACACTCTCCGTGTAGGAGTCTGCACTCAGTCTCACACTTCCTGTACATACACTGTCCGTGTAGGGGTCTGCACTCAGTCTCACACCTCCTGTACATACACTGTCCGTGTAGGGGTCTGCACTCAGTCTCACACCTCCTGTACGTACACTGTCCTTGTAGGGGTCTGGACTGAGTCTCACACCTCCTGTACACACACTGTCTGTGTAGGAGTCTGCACTCAGTCTCACACCTCCTGTACACACACTGTCCGTGTAGGAGTCTGGACTCAGTCTCACACCTCCTGTACACACACTGTCCGTGTAGGATTCTGCTCTCAGTCTCACACCTCCTGTACACACACTGTCCGTGTAGGGGTCTGCACTCAGTCTCACACCTCCTGTACACACACTGTCCGTGTAGGGGTCTGCACTCAGTCTCACACCTCCTGTACACACACTGTCCGTGTAGGAGTCTGCACTCAGTCTCACACCTCCTGTACACACACTGTCCGTGTAGGAGTCTGGACTCAGTCTCACACCTCCTGTACACACACTGTCCGTGTAGGGGTCTGGACTCAGTCTCATACCTCCTGTACACACACTGTCCGTGTAGGGGTCTGGACTCAGTCTCACACCTCCTGTACACACACTGTCCGTGTAGGAGTCTGCACTCAGTCTCACACCTCCTGTACACACACTGTCCGTGTAGGGGTCTGCACTCAGTCTCACACCTCCTGTACATACACTGTCCGTGTAGGAGTCTGCACTCAGTCTCACACCTCCTGCACACACTGTCCGTGTAGGAGTCTGCACTCAGTCTCACACCTCCTGTACACACACTGTCCGTGTAGGGGTCTGCACTCAGTCTCACACCTCCTGTACACACACTGTCCGTGTAGGGGTCTGCACTCAGTCTCAGACCTCCTGCACACACACTGTCCGTGTAGGGGTCTGCACTCAGTCTCAGACCTCCTGCACACACACTGTCCGTGTAGGAGTCTGGACTCAGTCTCACACCTCCTGTACGTACACTGTCCGTGTAGGAGTCTGGACTCAGTCACACACCTCCTGTACACACACTCTCCGTGTAGGAGTCTGCACTCAGTCTCACACCTCCTGTACACACACTGTCCGTGTAGGGGTCTGGACTCAGTCTCACACCTCCTGCACACACACTGTCCATGTAGGAGTCTGCACTCAGTCTCACACCTCCTGTACACACACTGTCCGTGTAGGGGTCTGGACTCAGTCTCAGACCTCCTGTACACACACTGTCCGTGTAGGGGTCTGGACTCAGTCTCACACCTCCTGTACATACACTGTCCGTGGAGGGGTCTGCACTCAGTCTCACACCTCCTGTACACACACTGTCCGTGTAGGGGTCTGCACTCAGTCTCACACCTCCTGTACACACACTGTCCGTGGAGGGGTCTGCACTCAGTCTCACACCTCCTGTACACACACTGTCCGTGTAGGGGTCTGCACTCAGTCTCACACCTCCTGTACATACACTGTCCGTGTAGGGGTCTGCACTCAGTCTCACACCTCCTGTACGTACACTGTCTGTGTAGGGGTCTGCACTCAGTCTCAGACCTCCTGTACACACACTGTCCGTGTCGGAGTCTGGACTCAGTCTCACACCTCCTGCACACACACTGTCCGTGTAGGAGTCTGGACTCAGTCACACACCTCCTGTACACACACTCTCCGTGTAGGAGTCTGGACTCAGTCTCACACCTCCTGTACATACACTGTCCGTGTAGGGGTCTGCACTCAGTCTCACACCTCCTGTACATACACTGTCCGTGTAGGGGTCTGCACTCAGTCTCACACCTCCTGTACGTACACTGTCCTTGTAGGGGTCTGGACTGAGTCTCACACCTCCTGTACACACACTGTCTGTGTAGGAGTCTGCACTCAGTCTCACACCTCCTGGACACACACTGTCCGTGCAGGATTCTGCTCTCAGTCTCACACCTCCTGTGCACACACTGTCCGTGTAGGGGTCTGCACTCAGTCTCACACCTCCTGTACACACACTGTCCGTGTAGGAGTCTGCACTCAGTCGCACACCTCCTGTACACACACTGTCCGTGTAGGAGTCTGCACTCAGTCGCACACCTCCTGTACACACACTGTCCGTGTAGGGGTCTGCACTCAGTCGCACACCTCCTGTACACACACTGTCCGTGTAGGGGTCTGCACTCAGTCGCACACCTCCTGTACACACACTGTCCGTGTAGGGGTCTGCACTCAGTCTCACACCTCCTGTACACACACTGTCCGTGTCGGAGTCTGGACTCAGTCTCACACCTCCTGCACACACACTGTCCGTGTAGGTGTCTGGACTCAGTCACACACCTCCTGTACACACACTCTCCGTGTAGGAGTCTGCACTCAGTCTCACACTTCCTGTACATACACTGTCCGTGTAGGGGTCTGCACTCAGTCTCACACCTCCTGTACATACACTGTCCGTGTAGGGGTCTGCACTCAGTCTCACACCTCCTGTACGTACACTGTCCTTGTAGGG
The DNA here is from genome assembly GCF_036365525.1 of Heterodontus francisci. Lineage (NCBI taxonomy): Eukaryota > Metazoa > Chordata > Chondrichthyes > Heterodontiformes > Heterodontidae > Heterodontus > Heterodontus francisci. The sequence goes on from NW_027141526.1 coordinate 18,856, forward strand.
GTCTGGACTGAGTCTCACACCTCCTGTACACACACTGTCTGTGTAGGAGTCTGCACTCAGTCTCACACCTCCTGTACACACACTGTCCGTGTAGGAGTCTGGACTCAGTCTCACACCTCCTGTACACACACTGTCCGTGTAGGATTCTGCTCTCAGTCTCACACCTCCTGTACACACACTGTCCGTGTAGGGGTCTGCACTCAGTCTCACACCTCCTGTACACACACTGTCCGTGTAGGGGTCTGCACTCAGTCTCACACCTCCTGTACACACACTGTCCGTGTAGGAGTCTGCACTCAGTCTCACACCTCCTGTACACACACTGTCCGTGTAGGAGTCTGGACTCAGTCTCACACCTCCTGTACACACACTGTCCGTGTAGGGGTCTGGACTCAGTCTCATACCTCCTGTACACACACTGTCCGTGTAGGGGTCTGGACTCAGTCTCACACCTCCTGTACACACACTGTCCGTGTAGGAGTCTGCACTCAGTCTCACACCTCCTGTACACACACTGTCCGTGTAGGGGTCTGCACTCAGTCTCACACCTCCTGTACATACACTGTCCGTGTAGGAGTCTGCACTCAGTCTCACACCTCCTGCACACACTGTCCGTGTAGGAGTCTGGACTCAGTCACACACCTCCTGTACACACACTCTCCGTGTAGGAGTCTGCACTCAGTCTCACACCTCCTGTACATACACTGTCCGTGTAGGGGTCTGCACTCAGTCTCACACCTCCTGTACGTACACTGTCTGTGTAGGGGTCTGCACTCAGTCTCACACCTCCTGTACGTACACTGTCCTTGTAGGGGTCTGGACTGAGTCTCACACCTCCTGTACACACACTGTCGGTGCAGGAGTCTGCACTCAGTCTCACACCTCCTGTACACACACTGTCCGTGTAGGAGTCTGCACTCAGTCTCACACCTCCTGTACACACACTGTCCGTGTAGGAGTCTGCACTCAGTCTCACACCTCCTGTACCCACACTGTCCGTGTAGGAGTCTGCACTCAGTCGCACACCTCCTGTACACACACTGTCCGTGTAGGAGTCTGCACTCAGTCTCACACCTCCTGCACAAACACTGTCCGTGTCGGAGTCTGGATTCAGTCGCACACTTCCTGTACACACACACTCCGTGTAGGAGTCTGCACTCAGTCTCACACCTCCTGTACATACACTGTCCGTGTAGGGGTCTGCACTCAGTCTCACACCTCCTGTACATACACTGTCCGTGTAGGGGTCTGCACTCAGTCTCACACCTCCTGTACGTACACTGTCCTTGTAGGGGTCTGGACTGAGTCTCACACCTCCTGTACACACACTGTCTGTGTAGGAGTCTGCACTCAGTCTCACACCTCCTGTACACACACTGTCCGTGTCGGAGTCTGGACTCAGTCTCACACCTCCTGTACACACACTGTCCGTGTAGGATTCTGCTCTCAGTCTCACACCTCCTGTACACACACTGTCCGTGTAGGGGTCTGCACTCAGTCTCACACCTCCTGGACACACACTGTCCGTGTAGGAGTCTGCACTCAGTCTCACACCTCCTGTACACACACTGTCCGTGTAGGAGTCTGCACTCAGTCGCACACCTCCTGTACACACACTGTCCGTGTAGGAGTCTGCACTCAGTCTCACACCTCCTGTGCACACACTGTCCGTGTAGGAGTCTGCACTCAGTCTCACACCTCCTGTACATACACTGTCTGTGTAGGGGTCTGCACTCAGTCTCACACCTCCTGTACATACACTGTCTGTGTAGGGGTCTGCACTCAGTCTCACACCTCCTGTACACACACTGTCCGTGTAGGGGTCTGCACTCAGTCTCACACCTCCTGTACACACACTGTCCATGAAGGGGTCTGGAGTCAGTCTCACACCTCCTGTACACACACTGTCCGTGTAGGAGTCTGCACTCAGTCTCACACCTCCTGTACACACACTGTCCGTGTAGGGGTCTGCACTCAGTCTCACACCTCCTGTACACACACTGTCCATGAAGAGGTCTGGAGTCAGTCTCACACCTCCTGGACACACACTGTCCGTGTAGGGGTCTGCACTCAGTCTCACACCTCCTGTGCACACACTGTCCGTGTAGGAGTCTGGACTCGGTCTCACACCTCCTGTACACACACTGTCCGTGTAGGGGTCTGCACTCAGTCTCACACCTCCTGTACACACACTGTCCGTGTAGGGGTCTGCACTCAGTCTCACACCTCCTGTGCACACACTGTCCGTGTAGGGGTCTGCACTCAGTCTCACACCTCCTGTACACACACTGTCCGTGTAGGAGTCTGCACTCAGTCTCACACCTCCTGTACACACACTGTCCGTGTAGGAGTCTGCACTCCGTCTCACACCTCCTGTACACACACTGTCCGTGTAGGAGTCTGCACTCAGTCTCACACCTCCTGTACACACACTGTCCGTGTAGGAGTCTGCACTCAGTCTCACACCTCCTGTACACACACTGTCCGTGTAGGAGTCTGCACTCAGTCTCACACCTCCTGTACACACACTGTCCGTGTAGGAGTCTGCACTCAGTCGCACACCTCCTGTACACACACTGTCCGTGTAGGAGTCTGCACTCAGTCGCACACCTCCTGTACACACACTGTCCGTGTAGGGGTCTGCACTCAGTCTCACACCTCCTGTACACACACTCTCCGTGTAGGAGTCTGCACTCAGTCTCACACCTCCTGTACACACACTGTCCGTGTGGGAGTCTGCACTCAGTCTCACACCTCCTGTACACACACTCTCCGTGTAGGAGTCTGCACTCAGTCTCACACCTCCTGTACACACACTGTCCGTGTGGGAGTCTGCACTCAGTCTCACACCTCCTGTGCACACACTGTCCGTGTGGGAGTCTGCACTCAGTCTCATACCTCCTGTGCACACACTGTCCGTGTGGGAGTCTGCACTCAGTCTCACACCTCCTGTACACACACTGTCCGTGTAGGGGTCTGGACTGAGTCTCACACCTCCTGTACACACACTGTCTGTGTAGGGGTCTGCACTCAGTCTCACACCTCCTGTGCACACACTGTCCGTGTAGGAGTCTGGACTCAGTCTCACACCTCCTGTGCACACACTGTCCGTGTAGGGGTCTGGACTCAGTCTCACACCTCCTGTGCACACACTGTCCGTGTAGGGGTCTGCAGTCAGTCTCATACCTCCTGTACACACACTGTCCGTGTAGGGGTCTGCACTCAGTCCCACACCTCCTGTACACACACTGTCCGTGTAGGGGTCTGGACTCAGTCTCACACCTCCTGCACACACTGTCCGTGTAGGGGTCTGGACTCAGTCTCACACCTCCTGTGCACACACTGTCCGTGTAGGGGTCTGGACTGAGTCTCACACCTCCTGTACACACACTGTCTGTGTAGGGGTCTGGACTCAGTCTCACACCTCCTGTACACACACTGTCCGTGTAGGAGTCTGCACTCAGTCTCACACCTCCTGTACACACACTGTCCGTGTAGGAGTCTGCACTCAGTCTCACACCTCCTGTACATACACTGTCCGTGTAGGGGTCTGGACTCAGTCTCACACCTCCTGTACACACCTGCTGGGGTAGATATCCCTGAAGCTCTTCTCCACCTGGTTGTCAATGTATTTTGCACCAGATTGAGACAATGACCTCTGCTGCTTCTGATCGTGTCCAAGCTGTTCACTATTTGGCACACATTGCATTCTGTCACTTTAACTGTCTTTCACTCAGCTGCTGTGAGTCAGTGTCCTAAGCCTTTGCTCACTCGCCATCCATGCAAGGACAACATTACATGCACCAAGTCCTTGGCTCAGTTTCCTGTCTTAAGGGGCTTTGTCGAGCGTAGATCCCACAATGGCACACTAAACTGACCCCTAGTCCTGAATGCAGGCACTGACGCCTGACAGCTCAACTATTGGATGCCTTCCCAAAAATGCAGGCTAAATTTCTGCTCTTGATCACTCTCCAGTGACCTGCCACTGTATGATGGGACAGTGTAGAGGGAGCTTTACTCTGTATCTAACCCCGTTTTTTTGTGTAGAGCAAGCTTTACTGTGTATCTAACCCCGTTTTTCTTGTGTAGAGGGAGCTTTACTCTGTAACCCCGTTTTTTTTGTGTAGAGGGAGCTTTACTCTGTATCTAACCCCGTTTTTTTTGTGTCGTGGGAGCTTTACTCTGTATCTAACCCCGTTTTTTTTGTGTAGAGGGAGCTTTACTCTGTATCTAACCCCGTTTTTTTTGTGTCGTGGGAGCTTTACTCTGTATCTAACCCCGTTTTTTTTGTGTAGTGGGAGCTTTATTCTGTATCTAACCCCGGTTTTTTAGTGTAGAGGGAGCTTTACTCTGTATCTAACCCCGTTTTTTTTGTGTAGTGGGAGCTTTATTCTGTATCTAACCCCGGTTTTTTTGTGTAGAGGGAGCTTTACTCTGTATCTAACCCCGTTTTTTTTGTGCAGTGGGAGCTTTACTCTGTATCTAACCCCGGTTTTTTAGTGTAGAGGGAGCTTTACTCTGTATCTAACCCTGGTTTTTTTGTGTAGTGGGAGCTTTATTCTGTATCTAACCCCGGTTTTTTTGTGTAGAGGGAGCTTTACTCTGTATCTAACCCTGGTTTTTTTGTGTAGTGGGAGCTTTACTCTGTATCTAACCCCGTTTTTTTTAATGTAGTGGGAGCTTTACTCTGTGTCTAACCCCGGTTTTTTTAGTGTAGTGGGAGCTTTACTCTGTATCTAACCCCGGTTTTTTTAGTGTAGTGGGAGCTTTACTCTGTATCTAACCCCGGTTTTTTTAGTGTAGAGGGAGCTTTATTCTGTATCTAACCCCGGTTTTTTAACGTAGTGGGAGCTTTATTCTGTATCTAACCCCAGTTTTTTAGTGTAGAGGGAGCTTTATTCTGTATCTAACCCCGGTTTTTTAGTGTAGAGGAAGCTTTATTCTGTATCTAACCCCGTTTTTTTAGTGTAGAGGGAGCTTTACTCTGTATCTAACCCCGGTTTTTTAGTGTAGTGGGAGCTTTACTCTGTATCTAACCCCGGTTTTTTAGTGTAGTGGGAGCTTTACTCTGTATCTAACCCCGGTTTTTTAGTGTCGTGGGAGCTTTTCTCTGTATCTAACCCCGTTTTTTTAGTGTAGTGGGAGCTTTACTCTGTATCTAACCCCATTTTTTTTTAGTGTAGTGGGAGCTTTACTCTGTATCTAACCCCGGTTTTTTAGTGTCGTGGGAGCTTTTCTCTGTATCTAACCCCGTTTTTTTTTGTGTAGTGGGAGCTTTACTCTGTATCTAACCCCGGTTTTTTAGTGTAGTGGGAGCTTTACTCTGTATCTAACCCCGGTTTTTTAGTGTAGTGGGAGCTTTTCTCTGTATCTAACCCCGTTTTTTTTAGTGTAGTGGGAGCTTTACTCTGTATCTAACCCCCATTTTTTTTTAATGTCGAGGGGGCCTTTATTCCTCAGGCCCCCTTTATATACATATTTTAAAATAACTTTATTAAAATCAAATCAACAAAACTCAAATTAAAATGCCATTCTCGGCGTCGATAATGCACTCCAGTCCCTGCGGTGCCCACCAGTCGCGGAAGGCCTCAAACGTACACCGCATGCTCCCTCTCCAGGGACACCCGGGCGCGAACGTAACCGTGGAAGAGGGGCAGGCAATCGGGGAGGACGGACACCTCCCGACGGCCCGCAGCCTGGACCTGTGAATTGCCACCTTGGCAAGGCCCAGGAGCAGACCGACGATGGGATCCTCCTTCCGGCCTCTGCACCGCGTTCCCAAAGATCAGGAGCGTGGGATTGAAGTGCAGCCAGAACTTGAGGAGCAGTCCCTTCAAATACTCAAAGAGGGGCTGCAACCTCGCACATTCCAGATATACCTGGAACCGCAGAAAGTACAGGCGGCCTGGGAGTCCGTGAACCTACTTAAAAGTCTATTGCATGGGACTGCTATGTGCAGCATCCTCCACCCCAGGTCCCCGATGTAAAGGGGGAAGACTCCCACATAGAGACCTCCATCGGGGTTTCCCCTCCCCGCCAGTTGGCAACGCGGACCGCCAGGGTGTGTCCGGCCGGCTGACGAGGGCGAGGAAGTGGAGAGTGTGCAGGAGCAGCCCGTACAGGAAACCCCTCCGCGCCAATTGGAATGGCACGGAGGGCATTTCCGAGAGGTGGCTCGGGTTGTGCGGGACCAGCTGCCGAGGAGGGTTTCGGGGCCTGGGTCCGATGAGCAGTTCCGGCCGAGCGGGTGTCAGCTCGGCCGGGATCGCTCCGCTCTCCCGAGCCCCCTCGCCACCCGCAGTGAGGGGCATCCCGGGTTCTTCGGCTACTCCTCCGCCCGCCAGTGCAGCAGCCGCATATGTACGGGAAGGCCCCGCCACCGGCAAAGAGGGGCTTGCCATGGGGTTGCAGAGCTACGCCCACCCCCAAGAAACAAAGCACACAACATTTTTCTCTTTAATTCAAGCAATATGATTGGGAGGGAGGAGGGGATGGGAGTCGAGGAGTCGAGGGCTGAAAAGGACAAGGAGAGAAGAGGATAGGTGGCCGAGTGATGGAAGGGAGAGAAGAGCTGCGAGGAAGATACAGTTCAGTTGGTGGTTGGAGCACCTTGCTGCAGAGTCTACAGTCCAGTTTTCCAGTTAGGGCAGGGTTCTTCGCCCGGGTCAGCTAGAGCCGCCCGGTTCTCTCCCTTTCCTGCTGTCGTATAAAGATAGTCTTCAGCCGGGCAACTCCACCCGTCCCAAGCCACACAGTTGGGGGTGGGGAGGGAGCCCCTTTTGTGCAGGATGGCAGATAAACACAAGAGCTAGTACAGGGGCTCCCTATAGAATTTGGCAGCCCCACCCCGGGATCTTCCGGTGCCTTCTCCCTCCCCCAACAGTCCCATCAACCAACAGTTCTCTGGTGCTCCAACACCCACCTCTCCAAAATGACTCTCAGGTCTTCTGAGTCTTGAAAAAGTGCAACAGTTCCACAGTAAATACAGCTGTCTCCACTCTACAGTCACCTCTCTGCAGTAACTCCACTCTGCTGTCTCCTCTCCAGTTACTCCACTCTACAGTCACCTCTCTGCAGTAACTCCACTCTGCTGTCTCCTCTCCAGTTACTCCACTCTACAGTCACCTCTCTGCAGTAACTCCACTCTGCTGTCTCCTCTCCAGTTACTCCACTCTACAGTCACCTCTCTGCAGTAACTCCACTCTGCTGTCTCCTCTCCAGTTACTCCACTCTACAGTCACCTATCTGCAGTAACTCCACTCTGCTGTCTCCTCTCCAGTTACTCCACTCTACAGTCACCTCTCTGCAGTAACTCCACTCTGCTGTCTCCTCTCCAGTTACTCCACTCTACAGTCACCTCTCTGCAGTAACTCCACTCTGCTGTCTCCTCTCCAGTTACTCCACTCGACAGTCACCTCTCTGCAGTAACTCCACTCTGCTGTCTCCTCTCCAGTTACTCCACTCCAGTTGCAGCAACACAGATGCAGCTGCTCTCCCTGATTGTAGGCAGGAAATGCTTCCCAAATTGCTCAGCCACTCCCAGTGCTGTACCTGTCCTGGGAGTGTTTGATGGGGACAGTGCAGAGGGAGCTTTACTCTGTATCTAACGCTGTGCTGTGCCTGTCCTGGGAGTGTTTGATGGGGACAGTGTAGAGGGAGCTTTACTCTGTATCTAACCCCGTGCTGTATCTGTCCTGGGAGTGTTTGATGGGGACAGTGTAGAGGGAGCTTTACTCTGTATCTAACCCCCGTGCTGTACCTGTCCTGGGAGTGTTTGATGGGGACAGTGGAGAGGGAGTTTTACTCTGTATCTAACCCCCGTGCTGTATCTGTCCTGGGAGTGTTTGATGGGTACAGTGTAGAGGGAGTTTTACTCTGTATCTAACCCCGTACTGTACCTGTCCTGGGAGTGTTTGATGGGGACAGTATAGAGGAAGCTTTACTCTGTATCTAACCCCATTTTTTTTTTCTCTGTATCTAACCCCGTGCTGTACCTGTTCTGGGAGTGTTTGATGGGACAGTGTAGAGGGAGTTTTACTCTGTATCTAACCCTGTTTTTTTTTTCTTTTTTTTTCTTTTTCTTTTCGTTTTGTATTTGATGGGGACAGTGTAGAGGGAGTTTTACTCTGTATCTAACCCCGTGCTGTACCTGTCCTGGGAGTGTTTGATGGGGACATTGTAGAGGGAGTTTTACTCTGTATCTAACCCCGTTTTTTTTTGTGGCCTTTATACCCCAGGCCCCTTTGATATTTTTCACATCGAGGGGGCCTTTATTCCTCAGGCCCCCTTTATATACACACTTATGTTTTTAAAATAACTTTATTAAAAACAGAAATAAACAAAAACTCAAATTAAAATGCCGTGCTGTATTTGTCCTGGGTTGGATGAAGTTGGAGTATTTTTGTTTCTCAGCTTTCACCTTGATGAGCGCTGAAAACTGATTAGTAATTGGTGATCCCACTGGTCTGATGAGAACCATCCAGAATTTGTAAGTGAAAGGAAAACTGGGTGACTTTGGAAGTATATGAAGTCCTTTTCTGGGTTCAGGCCTCGGGTCTATCTCTTACTTCTGTCTTTTGACTGATGCTGGAGTTCCTGTTTGTGTGTGTGTATATTGGTGGGGGATGGAAAAAAACAGCTGCAGTGGGTGGATGTGAATAAGCCTTGCTGTGTACACGCTGGGGCTATGCGCGTGTGTGTGTGTGTGTACACGCTTGCCTATCCGTCCTGCCGGGGGCTGTGCCCCTGTGTGTGTGTCCGTCTGTCCATCCGTCCTGCCAGGGCTGAGCTTGTGTGTTTGTCCTGTGCCCAGGCTGTGCCCGTGTTTGTGTGTGTCCTCGCGGGGCTGTGCCCCAGTCTGTGTGTGTGTGTCTCCTCCCGGACTGTGTTTGTGTGTGTCCTCGCGGGGCTGTGCCCCAGTCTGTGTGTGTGTCTCTCCTCCCGGACTGTATTTGTGTGTGTCCTCGCGAGGCTGTCCCCAGTCTGTGTGTGTGTGTCTCCTCCCGGACTGTGTTTGTGTGTGTCCTCGCGGGGCTGTGCCCCAGTCTGTGTGTGTGTGTCTCCTCCCGGACTGTGTTTGTGTGTGTCCTCGCGGGGCTGTGCCCCAGTCTGTCTGTGTGTGTGTGTGTGTCTCTCCTCCCGGACTGTATTTGTGTGTGTCCTCGCGAGGCTGTGCCCCAGTCTGTGTGTGTGTGTCTCCTCCCGGACTGTGTTTGTGTGTGTCCTCGTGGGGCTGTGCCCCAGTCTGTGTGTGTGTGTGACTCCTCCCGGACTGTATTTGTGTGTGTCCTCGCGAGGCTGTGCCCCAGTCTGTGTGTGTGTGTCTCCTCCCGGACTGTGTTTGTGTGTGTCCTCGTGGGGCTGTGCCCCAGTCTGTGTGTGTGTGACTCCTCCCGGACTGTGTTTGTGTGTGCACTCCTGGTTTGTGACCATTGATGTCTGTATATTCATTCCCTCAGTTATCTAATTCTGAATTGAAATAATCCATATGTCAAACTGACTTGTGAGCTTTGGTGCCCATTGCTCCTTCGGAGAATGCGCTGTGCTCGGTAATGTTTCAGGGTTCAAGGTTTGTTTATGTGCTGGAACCAACCCCTTCCCCACTCGGGCATCGTGAGGTAAACTTTCCCGCCCTGTTTTAAAGGTGCTCACACAGAGAGCAATATAGGGCCCAGGCCCCATCACCAGCCTATGGGACCTGCACACCAGTGAGAGTCAGTGCTGACTTGTGCAAGTGGGACGAGGGAAGGGCCTCAGTGTGAAATATTAAGTGGCCCTGGGAGGAGGGGGTGGGAAGGTGTGGGTAGTTCCTCACTCGGCCATTGCCACTCCCTGTATGGGTCTGTGCTGTGGGCCCTTGTGCACACACTCTGCTATGTGCTGTAGTTTGGAACAGCAAAGGGAGACCGTGCTTCTCAAGTTTCTCCCCCCCCCACTCCCCAAACCGGGCCCTCCAGTCAGCCTGCTGAGCTGCCTACTTCCTGCTTTGCTTATCTCTCCCCTCAGGCCTCTCATTGTGTGAGGCTGTTTTTAGATTTGCTCCTTTGTAAAGGCCGCGCCCCTCTCTCTTTTTTTTTCCCCTTCCTCTGTTGTTGCGAGTCTGTTCCCAGGCCCCCCGGCTCTGCGTATTTCCTTCACATCTGGAGCATGTTGCTGTTTGCATCACCTGCACCGAGCGTGTGTGAGTGGGGAGGGGGAGGAAGGGGGCAGGGGTGGGGGGTGGGGACAAACAAAGCAGGCAATGGAGATGCCATGTCCTTGTTTATCAGCCCCCACTGTCGCTTAAACTGAGAAGACGAACTGCAGGTGGGGTGTCACGTTGTGAAATAAAAAAAACCAGCAGTTCAACTGTAAACACACTCACTGTGGGAATGGGCGTCTTTGAGTTGAGACATTGCTCTCAATCCCATGCACAAGTTCCCACAGCCGCTATTTCGAGGCAGAACGGGAGTACAGTGTGGTGTCCTGTGCCCAATATTTACCCATCAACCAATGCCAGTAAAAAAAAAAATGAAGCAGTTACTATCACGTTGCTGTTCGTGGGAGCTTGCTGTGCACATTTGGTGGCTGCGTATCCTGCATTGCAACAGTGCCTGAACTTCACAAAGTGCATCTTCGGCTGTAAAGCACATTGGGCTGTCCCGAAGTTCTCAAAGACTCAAGTTCTCGATTTGGTTGAACTTTAAGGATCTTAAGACGGTCTACCACATGAAAGGCACTATGTAAATGAAAGTGGTTGTTGAGCACTGAATTGCAAAGGGAGTGATTCAAAGTGAGATCTCTGCAATATGCTTGGCACAGCAAGTTTGGTTCTCCTGTCCAGGCAGATCTGTCATTGTATAACATTGGGGTACAGTACTGGTGGGTACAGGTCTGTCACTGTATAACACTGGGGTACAGTACTGGTGGGTACAGGTCTGTCACTGTATAACACTGGGGTACAGTCGTGGAGGACAGGACAGTCACTGTATAACACTGGGATACAGTACTGGTGGATACAGGTCTGTCACTGTATAACACTGGGGTACAGTACTGGTGGATACAGGTCTGTCGCTGCATAACACTGTGGTACAGTCGTGGAGGACAGGTCAGTCACTGTATAACACTGGGGTACAGTACTGGTGGATACAGGTCTGTCGCTGCATAACACTGTGGTACAGTCGTGGAGGACAGGTCAGTCACTGTATAACACTGGGATACAGTACTGGTGGATACAGGTCTGTCACTGTATAACACTGGGGTACAGTACTGGTGGATACAGGTCTGTCACTGTATAACACTGGGGTACAGAACTGGTGGATACAGGTCTGTCACTGTATAACACTGGGGTACAGTACTGGTGGGTACAGGTCTGTCACTGTATAACAATAACGTACAGTACTGGTGGGTACAGGTCTGTCACTGTATAACACTGGGGTACAGTACTGGTGGGCACAGGTCTGTCACTGTATAACACTGGGGTACAGTCGTGGAGGACAGGACAGTCACTGTATAACACTGGGATACAGTACTGGTGGATACAGGTCTGTCACTGTATAACACTGGGGTACAGTACTGGTGGATACAGGTCTGTCGCTGCATAACACTGTGGTACAGTCGTGGAGGACAGGTCAGTCACTGTATAACACTGGGGTACAGTACTGGTGGATACAGGTCTGTCGCTGCATAACACTGTGGTACAGTCGTGGAGGACAGGTCAGTCACTGTATAACACTGGGATACAGTACTGGTGGATACAGGTCTGTCACTGTATAACACTGGGGTACAGTACTGGTGGATACAGGTCTGTCACTGTATAACACTGGGGTACAGAACTGGTGGATACAGGTCTGTCACTGTATAACACTGGGGTACAGTACTGGTGGGTACAGGTCTGTCACTGTATAACACTGGGATACAGTACTGGTGGATACAGGTCTGTCACTGTATAACACTGGGGTACAGTACTGGTGGGTACAGGTCTGTCATTGTATAACATTGGGGTACAGTACTGGTGGATACAGGTATGTCACTGTATAACACTGGGATACAGTACTGGTGGGTACAGGTCTGTCACTGTATAACACTGGGATACAGTACTGGTGGGTACAGGTCTGTCACTATAACACTGGGGTACAGTACTGGTGGGTACAGGTCTGTCACTGTATAACTGGTGGGTACAGGTCTGTCACTGTATAACACTGGGATACAGTACTGGTGGGTACAGGTCTGTCACTGTATAACACTAGGATACAGTACTGGTGGGTACAGGTCTGTCACTGTATAACACTGGGATACAGTACTGGTGGGTACAGGTCTGTCACTGTATAACACTGGGATACAGTACTGGTGGGTACAGGTCTGTCACTGTATAACACTGGGATACAGTACTGGTGGATACAGGTCTGTCACTGTATAACACTGGGATACAGTACTGTTGGGTACAGGTCTGTCACTGTATAACACTGGGATACAGTACTGGTGGATACAGGTCTGTCACTGTATAACACTGGGATACAGTACTGGTGGGTACAGGTCTGTCACTGTATAACACTGGGATACAGTACTGGTGGGTACAGGTCTGTCATTGTATAACACTGGGATACAGTACTGTTGGGTACAGGTCTGTCACTGTATAACACTGGGATACAGTACTGGTGGGTACAGGTCTGTCACTGTATAACACTGGGATACAGTACTGGTGGGTACAGGTCTGTCATTGTATAACACTGGGATACAGTACTGTTGGGTACAGGTCTGTCACTGTATAACACTGGGATACAGTACTGGTGGGTACAGGTCTGTCACTGTATAACACTGGGATACAGTACTGGTGGATACAGGTCTGTCACTGTATAACACTGGGAGACAGTACTGGTGGATACAGGTCTGTCACTGTATAACACTGGGATACAGTACTGGTGGGTACAGGTCTGTCACTGTATAACACTGGGATACAGTACTGGTGGATACAGGTCTGTCACGGTATAACACTGGGATACAGTACTGGTGGATACAGGTCTGTCACTGTATTACACTGGGATACAGTACTGTTGGGTACAGGTCTGTCACTGTACAACACGAGGATACAGTACTGGTGGATACAGGTCTGTCACTGTATAGCACTGGGATACAGTACTGGTGGTTACAGGTCTGTCACTGTATAACACTGGGGTACAGTACTGGTGGTTACAGGTCTGTCACTATAACACTGGGGTACAGTACTGGTGGGTACAGGTCTGTCACTGTACAACACGGTGGTACAGTACTGGTGGGTACAGGTCTGTCACTGTATAACACTGGTGGGTACAGGTCTGTCACTGTATAACTGGGATACAGTACTGGTGGGTACAGGTCTGTCACTGTATAACACGGTGGTGCAGTACTGGTGGGTACAGGTCTGTCACTGAATAACACGGTGGTACAGTACTGGTGGGTACAGGTCTGTCACTGTATAACACTAGGATACAGTACTGGTGGGTACAGGTCTGTCACTGTATAACACGGTGGTACAGTACTGGCGGGTACAGGTCTGTCACTGTATAACACTGGGATACAGTACTGGTGGGTACAGGTCTGTCACTGTATAACACTGGGATACAGTACTGGTGGGTACAGGTCTGTCACTGTATAACACTGGGATACAGTACTGTTGGGTACAGGTCTGTCACTGTATAACACTGGGATACAGTACTGTTGGGTACAGGTCTGTCACTGTATAACACTGGGATACAGTACTGGTGGATACAGGTCTGTCACTGTATAACACTGGGATACAGTACTGGTGGGTACAGGTCTGTCACTGTATAACACTGGGATACAGTACTGGTGGGTACAGGTCTGTCACTGTATAACACTGGGATACAGTACTGGTGGGTACAGGTCTGTCATTGTATAACACTGGGATACAGTACTGTTGGGTACAGGTCTGTCACTGTATAACACTGGGATACAGTACTGGTGGGTACAGGTCTGTCACTGTATAACACTGGGAATACAGTACTGGTGGATACAGGTCTGTCACTGTATAACATTGGGATTCAGTACTGGTGGGTACAGGTCTGTCACTGTATAACACTGGGATACAGTACTGGTGGATACAGGTCTGTCACGGTATAACACTGGGATACAGTACTGGTGGATACAGGTCTGTCACTATAACACTGGGATACAGTACTGTTGGGTACAGGTCTGTCACTGTATAACACTAGGATACAGTACTGGTGGATACAGGTCTGTCACTGTATAACACTGGGGAACAGTCATGGTGAGTACAGGTCTGTCACAGTATAACAGTAGGGTACAGTAATGAGTGTATGTAGATCTGTCACTAACTCTGGGATACAGTATTGGTGGGTACAGGTCTGTCACTGTATAACACGGTGGTACAGTACTGGTGGGTACAGGTCTGTCACTGAATAACACGGTGGTACAGTACTGGTGGGTACAGGTCTGTCACTGTTACAACACTGGGATTCAGTACCGGTCATAGTCATTCACGGCACAGAAGGAGGCCATTCAGCCCATCGAGTGCCTGCAGGCTCTCGACAGTGCTATCCGGTTCGTACCACTCACCGGCTCGGTTCCCGTAGCCCTGGTGACCACTGGACTGTCAATGTATAGGGCAGGCAATGATGTCGTGGTCATGTCACGAGACTAGTAACCCAGAGCCCCCGGCTATTGCTCTGGGAACATGGGTTTGAATCCCACCATGGCAGATGGTGGAATTTGAATTCAATTAATAAATCTGGAATTAAAAAGATAGTTTATTGGTGATCATGAAACCATTGTCGGTTGTTGTAAAAACCCATCTGGTCACTAATGTCCTTTCAGGGAAGGAAATCTGCTCTCCTTACCTGGTCTGGCCTACGTGTAACTCCAGACCCAGGGCAATGTGGTTGACTCTTAACTTCCCTCTGAAATGGCCTAGCAAGCCACTCGGTTGTATCAAACCACTACAAAGCCTTATAACCGGAATGAAACCAGCATCGACTTAGGCAGCGGAAACGACAACGGCATACCCAGCCCTGTCGACCCTGCAGAGTCCTCCTTACTCACATCTGGGGACAAGTGCCAAAGTTGGGAGAGTTGTCCCACAGACTAGTCAAGCAACAGCCTGACATCGTCATACTCGCCGAATCACAACTTGCAATCAATGACCCAGACACCACCATCATCGTCCTCGGGTATGTCCTGTCCCACCAGCAGGTCAGACTCACCAGAGTGGCACAGTGGTGTTCAGTCGGGAGGGCATCAGGTCAGACACGGGCAAGGAAACCTCCTGCTGATAACCATCTACCACCCCATGTCCCCCTCCCAAACCCCCTCAACTGCTGACTCAGTACTCCTCCATGTTGAACACCAATTGGATGAAGCACTGAGGGTAGCAAGGGCACAAAATGTACTCTGGGTGGGAGACTTCAATGTCCATCACCAAAAGTGGCTCGGTAGCACCACTACTGACCGAGCTGGCCGAGTCCGAGAGGACGTAGTTGCTAGTCTGGCTCTGCGGCAGGTAGTGAGGGAACCAACAAGAAGGAAAAATCCACTTGACCTCGTATTCACCAGTCTACCTGTCACAGATGCATCTGTCCATAACAATATTGATAGGAGTGACAGTCCTTGTGGAGACGAAGTCCTGTCTTTATACTCAGGCTACCCACCATCGGGTTGTGTGGCACTACCACTGTGCTAAATGGGATAGATTTCGAACAGATCTAGCAACGCCTAACTGGGCATCCGTGAGGTGCTGTGGGCCATCAGCAGCAGCAGAATTGTATTCAACCACAATCTGTAACCTCATGGTCCGGCATATCCCCCACTCTACCATTACCATCACCATCAGTCCAGGAGACCTACCCTGGTTCAATGAAAAATGCAGGAGGGCAGACCAGGAGCAGCACCGGGCATATCTCAGAATGATGTGTCAGCCTGGTGAAGATACAGCCCAGGACTACTTTCATGCCAAACAGCAGAAGCAGCATGCAATAGACAGGGCTAAACGATCCCACAACCAACTCCTGTCCTCCTCCTCCAGCCCTATACAACTCACCTCCCCACTGTATCCTCCTCCAACCCTATACAACTCAACTCCCCATTGTATTCTCCTCCAACCCGATACAACTCACCTCCTCGCTGTATCCTCCTCCTCCAGCCCAATACAACTCACCTCCCCGCTGTATCCTCCGCCTCCAGCCCTACACAACTCACCTCCCCGCTGTATCCTCCGTCTCCAGCCCTACACAACTCACCTCCCCGCTGTTTCCTCCTCCTCCAGCCCTATACAACTCACCTCCCCACTGTTTCCTCCTCCTCCAGCCCTATACAACTCACCTCCCCACTGTTTCCTCCTCCTCCAGCCCTATACAACTCACCTCCCCACTGTTTCCTCCTCCTCCAGCCCTATACAACTCACCTCCCCACTATATCCTCCTCCAACCCTATACAACTCACCTCCCCACTGTATCCTCCTCCTCCAGCCCTATACAACTCACCTCCCCACTGTATCCTCCTCCAACCCTATACAACTCATCTCACTGCTGTATCCTCCTCCAGCCCTATACAACTCACCTCCCCACTGTATCCTCCTCCAGCCCTGTACAACTCACCTCCCTGCTGTATCCTCCTCCAACCCTATACAACTCACCTCCCCTCTGTATCCTCCTCCAACCCTATACAACTCACCTCCCCACTGTATCCTCCTCCAGCCCTATACAACTCACCTCCCCACTGTATCCTCCTCCAACCCTATACAACTCATCTCACTGCTGTATCCTCCTCCAGCCCTATACAACTCACCTCCCCACTGTATCCTCCTCCAGCCCTATACAACTCACCTCCCCACTGTATCCTCCTCCAACCCTATACAACTCACCTCCCTGCTGTATCCTCTTCCAACCCTATACAACTCACCTCCCCGCTGCATCCTCCTCCAGCCCTATACAACTCACCTCCCCACTGTATCCTCTTCCAACCCTATACAACTCACCTCCCCGCTGCATCCTCCTCCAGCCCTGTACAACTCACCTCCCCGCTGCATCCTCCTCCAGCCCTGTACAACTCACCTCCCTGCTGTATCCTCCTCCAACCCTATACAACTCACCTCCCTGCTGTATCCTCCTCCTCCAGCCCTATACAACTCACCTCCCCACTGTATCCTCCTCCAGCCCTATACAACTCACCTCCCCACTGTATCCTCCTCCAACCCTATACAACTCACCTCCCCGCTGTATCCTCCTCCTCCAGCCCTATACAACTCACCTCCCCACTGTATCCTCCTCCAGCCCTATACAACTCACCTCCCCACTGTATCCTCCTCCAGCCCTATACAACTCACCTCCCCACTGTATCCTCTTCCAACCCTATACAACTCACCTCCCCACTGTATCCTCCTCCTCCAGCCCTATACAACTCACCTCCCCTCTGTATCCTCCTCCAGCCCTACACAACTCACCTCCCCTCTGTATCCTCCTCCAACCCTATACAACTCACCTCCCCTCTGTATCCTCCTCCAGCCCTATACAACTCACCTCCCCACTGTATCCTCCTCCAGCCCTATACAACTCACCTCCCCTCTGTATCCTCCTCCAACCCTATACAACTCACCTCCCCTCTGTATCCTCCTCCAACCCTATACAACTCACCTCCCCGCTGTATCCTCCTCCAGCCCTATACAACTCACCTCCCCACTGTATCCTCCTCCTCCAGCCCTATACAACTCACCTCCCCACTGTATCCTCCTCCTCCAACCCTATACAACTCACCTCCCCACTGTATCCTCCTCCAGCCCTATACAACTCACCTCCCCACTGTATCCTCCTCCTCCAGCCCTATACAACTCACCTCTCCACTGTATCCTCCTCCAGCCCTATACAACTCACCTCCCCACTGTATCCTCCTCCTCCAGCCCTATACAACTCACCTCCCCGCTGTATCCTCTTCCAACCCTATGTAACTCACCTCCCCGCTGTATCCTCCTCCAGCCCTATACAATTCTGTGCTACTGATCCCCCACAGCATCCACTCAGGCTGTGTGACAGAGGCTGTCCCTGAACCCCTGCCACCTCCCCACTCCACCAACCTGGCAGGCTGCTCAGACTTCAGTCTGTCAGCACACCATTTGCTCTCACTCTGTCTGTTCTCTTTGTACCCTTTCCCCCCACCTCCCCACACACACTGACCACTTTCCAAAGCACCCTGGTCAACACCTTCACATTCCGACAGCAAAGATGCTTTCCTGAGGTGTCACGCTCTTTGTTTTTTTTCGCAGCCTCTGCTCTCCCACTTGACCCTTCTGCTTCTCTGCAGTCATTCAGTTTAATGGGAGTTAACAGTGAGATATCACGAATACCTGCCACTTAACTGCCCCACCTCCTCCTGGACGCTCAGCAGAGTGAAAGGGCTTTGTGCATTCTCAGCCACATTGTAATTCTGCTCTCAGTCTCACTTGCTCAACGCTGTCCCATCAAACACTTGCAGGGCAGGTACAGCACGGGGGTTAGATACAGAGTAAAGCTCCCTCTACACTGTCCCCATCAAACACTCCCAGGACAGGTACAGTACGGGGTTAGATACAGAGTAAAGCTCCCTCTACACTGTCCCCATCAAACACTCCCAGGACAGATACAGCACGGGGTTAGATACAGAGTAAAACTCCCTCTACACTGTCCCCATCAAACACTCCCAGGACAGGTACAGTACGGGGTTAGATACAGAGTAAAAGAAAAAAACAAAAAAAAAAACGGGGGTTAGATACAGAGTAAAGCTCCCTCTACACTGTCCCCTATCAAACACTCCCAGGACAGGGATCTCTCTATTTCAGGGATCTCCTTGAATAGTTTTCGGCCCAGCCTCAGAGAGGAACTATTATTGGAGCAGTGACGTTTTCCATTTCCTGCACCAGTGTCCTTGTGGTCTGTGAGTGAGATTGTCGGCGCTTGTTGAATTGGGGCCAGTTTTCTGCTGCTGCCTCCGATCTATTTGGACCTCGGCCAAGCTGATTTTTTTTTTAAAGGAAACCTCGCAGTCATGTACCATTATCAAGGCTCTGGGAATCAAATCAAAGCTGTGCCGTGAGCGTCACGTTGTATCCAGCTTCTGGCCTATGGAGGGCCCACCAACAGTGGTGGGATGAATGAGCAGTTGATGTTTTCTCACCGGTGTTGGCTGCCGGAGGAATGTTGGCCCCAAGTCCACCAGGGGGAACCCTCGGCTGCTCTCTTAGGTCATGCCATGGTGGTGTGGGGGGGGAAGGGGGGTGTCACTGTGCGAGACTGCGTGCTTTCCTTTGGGCGCTGGGAGCCTGGGACTTGGTCTGGGCGCTGGGAGCCTGGGACTTAGTATGGTTTCCCCTGGGATTGGACTGACCCCCTCTCTCTCTCTCTCTACTGGTTTTGTCTCCATGGCTCGAGCCTGCACTGATTACGCATTTTCTCTCCACAGTGTGGACCAATGTGGAGCCGCGCTCCGTCCCTGTCTTTCCCTGGCATTCATTGGTTCCTTTCCTCGCTCCCAGCCAGCCCGACTCTTCCGTCCAACCAACAGAGGCTGAGCAGCCCACCTGTCAGGCTGGATCATCCAATCAGGTTAAAGGTAGGTTGGAGTTGACATGTTGCGGTTCGCAGGTGATTGGCGCCCTCTGTCTCCCTGTCTCGCTCCGCGCTCCCGGCCCTGCCTGACGCACGATGCTCTGCGTCACTGTGTGCTACTGTTTGGTGTTGACGCCCCTTTTGTTAGCCGTTGCGACGGTGCATTTAACCTTTCTCTCTGCTCCACCAGAGCCTCTGCAGTCGGCACAGGGAGTGCGCAGCCCTGTGGATGTGTCCCAGGACCCTGAGACACAGGAGGAGCCAGACAGCCCTCCACCAATTGCCAACGAGGCAGCCAAACCTCCTCACCAGGATGATGAAATGCAGGGCTTACCGGACCAGAGAATGGACAGTGAGACGGAGAGTGACCATGATGAGGCGTAAGTATATGGGACACTTTCAGCACCTTGCATTTATTTAACATATCAGGCACTTCAGGGACATTATCAAGACAAAATTTGGCACTCATCCACATAAGGAGATATTAGGACAGATGACCGAAGCTTGGTCAAAGAGGTAAGTTATAAGGGGCATCTTAAAGGGGAAGAGAGGTTACGAGGCTGTAGTGTGGTAGTGATCAGAGGCAAGAGTGCTACCCACACAAAAGCCGCTCTGCTTTTTTAACCACTCCTTAGAGCCTCCGCCTTTAACCAATCTTTTGGCACCAGTCCTAATATCTCCTTACGGTGCTCGGTGTCAGATTTTGTTTGGTAACTCCATCAGTGAAGCACCTTGGGACGTTTCATTATTTAAGATGCTATACAAATGAAAGTTGTTGTTAAAGGTGCTGAACTGAGGGGAGGCCGAGTGCTTCCCCCCCCCCCCCCCCCCCCCCCCCACCTCCTCACCACCACCACTGTGTGTTCTCATTGCGTCTCCCGGGCTCTACCATGCGCGCGGGTTTCAACGGAACTCTCTCGCCCACAGATTTCTGTCCAGCACGGGGATGGACGCCGTCTGTCTTCCGCCCGAGAAACGCAGGACCAAGTCGCTCAGCGCGCTGCCAAAGGAGCGGGACTCGTCTTCCGAGAAAGACGGCAGGAGCCCGCACAAGGTAGGCTGACCAGCAGGGCGGACCGGGTGAGAGGAAGGGGCCCCTTGCAGGAGGGAGATATCGCCACATTTTTCATTGTTACTTAGAATGTGCAGCACAGAAACAGGCCATTCGGCCCAACTGTATACCAAGCGAGCCTCCTCCAACCCCTCTTCATCTCACCCGATCAAATATCCTTCTATCCCTTTCTCCCTCATGTGTTTATCCAGCTTCCCCTTAAATGTATCGATACGATTCACCTCAACCACTCCCTGTGGGAGCGAGTTCCACATTCTCACCACTCTCTGGGTAAAGAAGTTTCTCCTGAATTCCCCATTGGATTTATTAGTGACTGTCTTACATTGATTGTCCCTAGTTCTATCTCGCCCACAAGTGGAATCATCATCTTTACAGTTCCCCTGTAAAACCCCTTTTTATAATATTAAAGCCCTCGATCAGATCATCCCTCAACCTTTTTTCTAGAGAAAACAACCATAGAAAAAGTATAGCACAGAAGACGACCATTCAGCCCATCGTGTCTGCACCGGCTGTATAAACTATCCGCCCAAGCTAATCCCACCTTCCAGCACCTGGTCCGTAGCCTTGCAGGTTACAGCACTTCAGGTGCAGGTCCAGGTACCTTTTAAAAGAACCGAGGGTTTCTGCCTCCACCACCATTCCTGGCAGTGAATTCCAGACACCCACCACCCTCTGGGTGAAAAGGTTTCCGCTCATGTCCCCTCTTATCCTGCTATCAGTCACCTTAAATCTGTGCCCCTGGTAACTGCCCTCTTCACCAGGGGAAACAGGTCCTTCCTGTCTACACTCTCTAGGCCCCTCATAATTTTGTACATCTCAATCAAGTCACCCTTCAGCCTCCTCAGTTGCAGGGAAAACAACCTTAGCCTCTCCAATCTTTCCACATAGCTGCAACTTACGAGCCCTGGCAACATTCTTGTAAATCTCCTCTGTACTCTCTCCAGAGCAATTATGTCCTTTCTGTAATGTGGTGACCAGAACTGCACACAATACTCCAGCTGTGGCCTAACCAACGCTCTGTACAGTTCCAGCATCACATCCCTGCTTTTGTACTCTATACCTTGGCCAGTAAAGGAAAGCAATCCATATGCCTTCTTCACCACTCTATCCACATATCCTGCCGTCTTCAGGGACCTGTGAACATGCACTCTATAGGTCTCTCACTTCCTCTATCCCTCTCAATATCCTCCCGTTTAATGTATATTCCCTCGCTTTATTCGCCCTCCCCAAATGCATTACCTTACACTTCTCAGGATTGAATTCCATTTGTCACTTTTCCACCCACTCAACCAAACTATTAATATCATTCTGGAGTCTAGGGCTTTCCTCCTCACTATTAACTGTACAGCTAATTTTTGTGTCATTAGCAAATTTCCCAATCATGCCTCCCACATTTAAGTCCAAATCATTAATATATACCACAAACAGAATGGGACCCAACACTGAGCCCTGTGGAACACCACTGGAAACAGTTTTCCATTCGCAAAAAACATCCATCGACTACTGCCCCTTGTTTCCTGTCACTGAGCCAATTCTGGATCCAACCTGCCACCTCCTTCTGTGCCCCAGCCTATTCGGTCTTCCCTGACAAGTTTAACATCTCAATTCTGGGAGCATTCTTCTTTAATTTACTGGCTGAGTGGTCAGGTTTGTCCCACTCGGGACCAGATACATTAGTCCAGTTTAGCCCAGGCTGTATGGTCTGGTTTGTCCCACTCGGGACCTGATACATTAGTCCAGTTTAGCCCAGGCTGTATGGTCTGGTTTGTCCCACTTGGGACCAGATACATTAGTCCAGTTTAGCCCAGGCTGTATGGTCAGGTTTGTCCCATTTGCAGCCTGATACATTAGTCCAGTTTAGCCCAGGCTGTGGGGTCTGGTTTGTCCCACTCGGGACCTGATACATTAGTCCAGTTTAGCCCAGGCTGTGTGGTCTGGTTTGTCCCATTTGCAGCCTGATACATTAGTCCAGTTTAGCCCAGGCTGTGGTGTCAGGTTTGTCCCACTCGGGACCTGATACTTTAGTCCAGTTTAGCCCAGGCTGTGTGGTCAGGTTTGTCCCATTTGCAGCCTGATACATTAGTCCAGTTTAGCCCAGGCTGTATGGTCTGGTTTGTCCCACTTGGGACCAGATACATTAGTCCAGTTTAGCCCAGGCTGTGTGGTCAGGTTTGTCCCACTCAGGACCTGATACATTAGTCCAGTTTAGCCCAGGCTGTGTGGTCAGGTTTGTCCCACTCAGGACCTGATACATTAGTCCAGTTTAGCCCAGGCTGTATGGTCTGGTTTGTCCCACTTGGGACCAGATACATTAGTCCAGTTTAGCCCAGGCTGTATGGTCAGGTTTGTCCCATTTGCAGCCTGATACATTAGTCCAGTTTAGCCCAGGCTGTGTGGTCAGGTTTGTCCCACTCAGGACCTGATACATTAGTCCAGTTTAGCCCAGGCTGTGTGGTCAGGTTTGTCCCACTCAGGACCTGATACATTAGTCCAGTTTAGCCCAGGCTGTATGGTCTGGTTTGTCCCATTCGCAGCCTGATACATTAGTCCAGTTTAGCCCAGGCTGTGTGGTCAGGTTTGTCCCACTCAGGACCTGATACATTAGTCCAGTTTAGCCCAGGCTGTGTGGTCTGGTTTGTCCCATTCGCAGCCTGATACATTAGTCCAGTTTAGCCCAGGCTGTGTGGCCTGGTTTGTCCTACTCGGGGCCTGACACAGACAGATTAACAGCCTTGAAAGCATTTACCCTTCACAAATGCCCGCGAGCAGGCCGGGCGCAGTTCTAGACAGCAGCTGGCCCCTGCTACCTCAGCTGGGTCATTCGCATGCGAGCCTAGGCATGGACTATTTTCCAGCTATTCCTCTGGAACAGCATCACAACTGAGCGGCCCTCCACCTGGTTTTCCAGAGCTGGTCCGGTGGCTGATTCTTCGGCTCCGGAAGCCTGAAGCCCAGGTACAGCAGCCCAGCTGGGATCAGCTCAGAGCTCAGACTGGGGGTGTTGGAATCTGGGATCCTCCTGCTCTGTTCAGCTCAGAACCCAATAGGGCTGAGATCAGTAACAGAGCAGACTGGAGACGGAGCCCCATGACCCTTCTGTTCGTCCTCAGGACCCCCCCCTACCCCCGCCACGACCAAGAACCCTTCAGCGACTTCCACTCCTGATCGGTGTCGGTCAACTCCCAATGGAAAGCACGTCTGTGCTTCACAAATGGAGGTTTTCCACTATTGTCTCGACTGCCTGCGCTTAGTGGCATCTCCCACGTGGAGAATGACTCAGGTTGTGTGAAACAGTGCGTGATGGAGAATGACGGCGAGGGGATGTGGTGGGAGTGGAGGGGGTTGGAGGTGACTATATCCCATTGTGCTGTCAGCTTCTCCCTTGGTTCAGTCATGGAGAGTGTGATGAGATCGCTGCCGGTGTCTGTCGAGGTGCTTCTCAGGCTAATAGTGTGTGGGAGAATCAGATGGGCTGCTGACTGCACGCTTCCTGTAACCTGAGAGAGCTGGAACTCCTACTGATCTCACCATTACTCAGCTCCCAAAATAATCTGAAACAAAAGAAATCACAGTCAATTCTCTTACTCTCCTTTTCACTAAATGCATCTTTATTCTGCCCCTAGGGCCTCTTGCACAGGAACAGGAGGAGGCCATTCAGCCCCTCAAGCCTGTTACACAGGAACAGGAGGAGGCCCATTCAGCCCCTCGAGCCTGTTACACAGGAACAGGAAGAGGCCCATTCAGCCCCTCGAGCCTGTTACACAGGAACAGGAGGAGGCCCATTCAGCCCGTGAATTCAGGCGGTGCATTGTCAGCGGAAGAGAGAGACTGGGAGAGATTAACTTCACATCAAATGTACAGCGCAGAAACAGGCCATTCAGCCCAGCTGGTCTGTGTGTGTTTATCCTCCACACAAGCTTCCTCCCAGCCCCTCTTCATCTCACCCCATCAACAGATCCTTCTATTCCATGCTCCCTCGTGTTTATCCAGCTTCCTCTTAAATGTATCGATACATAGAACAGTACAGCACAGTACAGGCCCTTTGGCCCACGATGTTGTGCCGACCCTTTAACCTACTCTAAGATCAAACTAACTACATACCCTTCATTCTACTATCATCCATGTACCTATCCAAGAGTCGCTTAAATGTCCCTAATGTATCTGCTTCTACTACCACCGCTGGCAGCGCATTCCACGCACCCACCACTCTCTGTGTAAAGAACCTACCTCTGACATCTCCCCGAAACCTTCCTCCAATCACCTTAAAATTATGCCCCCTGGTGATAGCCCTTTCCACACTGGGAAAAAGGTCTCTGGCTATCCACTCTATCTATGCCTCTCATCATCTTGTACCCCTCTATCAAGTCACCTTTCATCCTTCTTCACTCCAATGAGAAAAGTCCTAGCTCCCTCAATCTTTCTTCGTAAGACATGCCCTCCAGTCCAGGCAGCATCCTGGTAAATCTCCTCTGCACCCTCTCTAAAGCTTCCACATCCTTCCTATAATGAGGCAACCAGAACTGAGCACAATATTCCAAGTGTGGTCGAACCAGGGCTTTATAGAGCTGCAGCATAACCTCGTGTCTCTTAAACTCAATCCCCCTGTTAATGAAGGCCAACACACCATATGCCTTCTTAACAACCCTATCAACTTGGGTGGCAACTTTGAGCGATCTATGGACATGGACCCCAAGATCCCTCTGTTCCTTCACACTGCCAAGAATCCTGTCTTTAAGCCTGTATTCTGCATTCAAATTCGACCTTCCAAAATGAATCACTTCACAATTTTCCAAGTTGAACTCCATCTGCCACTTCTCAGCCCAGCTCTGCATCCTGTCAATATCCCGTTGCAACCTACAACAGCCTTCCACACTATCCACAACTCCAGCAACCTTCGTGTCATCGGCAAACTTGCTAATCCAGCCTTCCACTTCCTCATCCAAGTCATTTATAAAAATCACAAAGAGCAGAGGTCCCAGAACAGATCCTTGTGGAACAATACTGGTCACCGAGCTCCATGCTGAATATTTTCCATCTACTACCACCCTCTGTCTTCTATGGGCCAGCCAATTCTGTATCCAGACAGCCAACTTTCCCTGTATCCCATGCCTCCTCACTTTCTGAATGAGCCTACCATGGGGAGCCTTATCAAACGCCTTGCTAAAATCCATATACACCACATCCACTGCTCTTCCTTCTTCAATGTGTTTTGTCACATCTTCAAAGAATTCAATAAGGCTTTGTGAGGCATGACCTGCCCCTCACAAAGCCATGCTGACTACCTCTAATCAAACTATGCCTTTCCAAATAATCATAAATCCTGTCTCTCAGAATCCTCTCCAATAATTTGTTCACTACCGACGTAAGACTGACTGGTCTATAATTCCCAGGGTTATCCCTATTCCCTTTCTTGAACAAGGGAATAACATTTGCCACCCTCCAATCATCTGGTACTACTCCAGTGGACAGTGAAGACGCAAAAATCATCGCCAAAGGCGTGGCAATCTCTTCCCTCGCTTGCCGTAATATCCTTGGGTATATCCCGTCTGGCCCCGGGGACTTATCTGTCCTCATGTCTTTCAGAATTTCCAGCACATCCTCCCTCTTAACCTCAACCTGTTCGAGCATATCAGCCTGTTTCACACTGTCCTCACAAACGACCAGGTCCCTCTCACTAGTGAATACTGAAGCAAAGTATTCATTTAGGACCTCCCCTACCTCCTCCGACTCCAGGCACAAGTTCCCTCCACTATCCCTGATCGGCCCTACCCTCAATCTGGCCATCCTCTTGTTCCTCACATAAGTGTAGAACGCCTTGGGATTTTCCTTAATCCTACCCGCCAAGACTTTTTCATGTCCCCTTCTAGCTCTCCTAAGTCCATTCTTCAGTTCCTTCCTGGCTACCTTGTAACCCTCTGGAGCCCTGTCTGATCCTTGCTTCCTCAACCTTAAGTAAGCTTCCTTCTTCCTCTTGACTAGCTGTTCCACATCTCTTGTCATCCAAGGTTCCTTCACCCTACCATCCCTTCCTTGCCTCATCGGGACAAACCTATCCAGCAGTCGCAGCAAGTGCTCCCTGAACAACCTCCACATTTCTGTCGTGCATTTCCCTGAGAACATCTGTTCCCAATTTATGCTCCCCAGTTCCTGCCTAATAGCATTGTAATTCCCCCTCCCCCAATTAAACATTTTCCCATCCCGTCTGCTGCTGTCCCTCTCCATGACTATAGTAAAGGTCAGGGAGTTGTGATCACTATCACCGAAATGCTCTCCCACCGAGAGATCTGCCACCTGGCCTGGTTCGTTGCCAAGCACCAAGTCCAACATAGTGTCCCCTCTAGTCGGCCTATCTACGTATTGAGTCAGGAAACCTTCCTGGACACACCTGACAAAAACTGCTCCATCCAAACTATTTGCACTAAGGAGGTTCCAATCAATATTAGGGAAGTTGAAGTCACCCATGACAACAACCCTGTTACTTCTGCACCTTTCCAAAATCTGCCTCCCAATCTTTTCCTCCGTGTCTCTGTTGCTATTGGGGGGTCTATAGAAAACTCCCAACAAAGTGACTGCTCCTTTCCTGTTTCTGACTTCCACCCATAATGGCTCAGTAGACAAACCCTCCTCGACGACCTCCCTTTCTGCAGCTGTGATACTATCCCTGATTAGCAATGCCACTCCCCCACCTCTTTTACCTCCCTCCCTATTCCTTTTGAAACATCTAAACCCCGGAACATCCAACATCCATTCCTGCCCCTGTGATATCCAAGTCTCCGTAATGGCCACAACATCATCGCTCCAAGTATTGATCCATGCTCTCAGTCCATCACCCTTATTTCTGACACTTCTTGCATTAAAATAGACACACTTCAACCCATCATACTGGCTGTAACATTGTCGTGTCAATTGTCTAACCTTCCTCACAGACTCTCTGCACTCGGTATCTGCCTGTTCAACAGCTACCCCATCCACTGATCCGTAGCTCCGGTTCCCATCCCCCTGCCAAACTAGTTTAAACCCTCCAGAAGAGCTCTAGCAAACCTCCCGCCCAGGATATTGGTGCCCCTCCAGTTCAGATGCAACCTGACCTTCTTGTACAGATCCCACCTTCCCCAGAAGGTATCCCAATGATCCACATATCTGAAATCCCTCCCTCCTAAACCAGCTCTGTAGCCACATGTTCAGCTGCACTTGCTCTCTGTTTCTAGCCTCACTAGCACGTGTCACCAGTAACAATCCTGCGATTACTACTCTGCTCGTCCTGCCTTTTAGCTTCCAACCTAACTCCCTATATTCGCTTTTCAGGTCCTCATCCCTTTTCCTAGCTATGTCATTGGTACCGATGTGTACCACGACTTCTGGCTGCACCCCCTCCCCCTTAAGAATCCCGTAGACTCAATCCGAGACATCCCTGACCCTGGCACCCGGGAGGCAACATACCATCCGGGAGTCTCGTTCTCGACCACAGAATCTCCTGTCTGCTCCTCTAACCATTGAATCTCCTATCTCTATCGCTCTCCTATTCTCCCCCCTTCCCTTCTGAGCCACAGAGCCAGGCTCAGTGCCAGAGACCTGGCCGCTGTGGCTTTCCCCTGGTAGGTTGTCCCCCCTCAACTGTATCCAAAACGGTATACTTATTATTGAGGGGAACGGCCACAGGAGATCCCTGCACTGTGCGCCTATTCCCTTTCCCTCCCTTGATGGTCACCCAGCTACCTTTATCATGTAACTTAGGTGTCACTGCTTCCCTATAACTGCTTGCTATCACCCCCTCAGCATCCTGAATGATCCGAAGTTCATCCAGCTCCAGCTCCCTAACGCGGTCTGTGAGGAGCTGGAGTTGGGTGCACTTCTCACAGGTGAAGTCAGCAGGAACACAAGTGGTGACCCTTACCTCGCACATCCTGCAAGAGGAACATGCAACTGCCCTAGCTTCCATCCCCTCTGCTCTAAATTGACAACAGATACTGTTCACCTCAGCCACTCCCTGTGGGAGCTAGTTCCACATTCTCACCACTCTCTGGGTCAAGAAGTTTCTCCTGAATTCCCGATTGGATTTATTAGTGACTGTCTTATCTTGATGGCCCGCGTTCTAGTCTGACTCACAAGTGGAAACATTTCTACATCTGCGCTGTCGAACCCCCTTCATCATGTTAGAGACCTCGATCAGGTCACCCGTCAGCCTTCCCTTTTCTCGAGAAAAGAGCCCCAGCCTGTTGAGTCTTTCCTGATGGGTATAACCTCTCAGCTCTGGTGTCATCCTTGTAAATCTCTTTTTGCTGCTTCTCCGGTGCCTCCACATCCTTCTTAAATTATGGAGACAGTGCTCCAAATGTGGATTTAATCAAAGTTTGATACAAGTTAAACATCACTTCTCTGCTTTCCAAATCTGTCCCTCTAGAATGAACCCCAGTACGGCTAGCTTTTATTTCATGGCCTTATAATCCTGCATCACAACAGTTAGTGAGTTGAGAATCAGCTTGACTGTGACCCTCCCTCCTACAGTCGAATTTGCCACTGGCACTGTCTGGTCTCCCTCATGATGCATGGGCACTGAGGTGGAGTACCAAGGGAGGAGCGGCTAGTCCCCTGGAGCCTGTACAGTGTACGTTAATGATGATCTTGCCAAAGGAAGGATCTACTTTCTTTCGACGGGGCAGACTGAAGGTTCATTAGATTGATAACCTGGGAGGAGAGGATTGTCCTACGAGGAGAGATTGAGTAGAATGGGACTGTATTCTCTGGGGTTTAGAGGAATGAGAGGTGATGTCATTGAGTGTGTAAAGTTTTTAGCGGGTTTGACCGGGTAGCTGGCGAGAGGCTGTTTCCCCCTAGCTGGGAAATCTAGAACTAAGGGTCTCAGGATAAGGGGGGGGGGGGGGGGTCGACCATTTAGAACTGAGATGAGAAATTCCTCCACTCAGAGGGTTACGAATCTTTGGAATTCTCTACCCCAGAGAGCTGTCGCTGAGTATATTCGAGGCTGAGATTGATTCATTTTTTGGAGACCGTGGAGATCAAGGGATATGGGGATAGGGCCGGAAAGTGTAGCTGAGGCGGAAGGTGAGCTGTGATCGTATTGAGTGATGGAGCAGTCTCAAAGGGGCCGAGTGGTCTACTCCGGCTCCTATCTCTGCACTTGGGTACCCCAGTGGTGTAAAGGAAGGAGGTGAATGAATGAGGACAGATGGGCAGTAAACCCAGAGTTCGCCCATGTGTTAAGACTTTGCCCCTCTCTACCCCACAGCGTGAAAAGGACCATATCCGGCGGCCAATGAACGCCTTCATGATCTTCAGCAAGCGC
Organism: Heterodontus francisci; assembly: GCF_036365525.1. Classification (NCBI taxonomy): domain Eukaryota; kingdom Metazoa; phylum Chordata; class Chondrichthyes; order Heterodontiformes; family Heterodontidae; genus Heterodontus; species Heterodontus francisci. The sequence continues at coordinate 48,797 of NW_027141526.1, forward strand.
CACCGAGCGCTAGTTCACCAGCGACACCCAAACCAGGACAACCGGACCGTCAGCAAGATCCTGGGCGAGTGGTGGTACGCACTGGGGCCCAAGGAGAAACAGAAGTACCACGACCTGGCCTTTCAGGTAGGAGGAGCTCCCCCGCGACCAATCTCTCCCTCCCCGCACCGCCCCCCCCCCCCCCCCCCCCCCCACTTCCAGAGTTGGGGTACTCTGGTCCCTCAACAAGGCCTCCAAAGGCCAAGAGACTGGGGACTGTGGAGGAGCAGAGAGGTTTAGGGGTCCATGTACAGGAATCACTAACAGCTAGTGGACAGGAACAGTAATTAATTAAAAAGCCTAATGGAATGCTGGAATACACCGGGGTGGGAGTTATGTTACAGCTGTACAGAGCTCGGCTCAGATCCCATCTGGAGTAACTGTGTTCAGTTCTGGGCCCCGCGCTTCAGGAAGGATAGATTGGCCTTGGAGGTGGGGGGGGGCGCGCAGATTCACCAGAATGATACCCGGGGATTAAAGGGTTAAATTACGAGGTTGCACAGACCAGGCTTGTGTTTTCTTGAGTTTAGAAGATTGAGTGATGTAATCAAGGTGTTTAAGATGATTAAAGGATTCGATAGGGTCAATAGAGAGAAACTATTTCCTCTGGTGGTGGGGGGGGGGGGGGGGGGGGGGGGGGGGGGTGAAGAGTCCAGAACAAGGGGGACAGAACCTTAAAATTAGAGATGGGCCATTCAGGGGTGATGTCAGGAAGGACTTCTTCACACAAAGGGCAGTGGAAATCTGGAACTCTCTTCCACCAAAAAGCTGTTGAGGCTGAGGGTCAATTGGAAATTTCCGAATGTTTCTCAGGTAGGAGCATTAAGGATTCAGAATCAAGGCGGTTAGATGGGGTTAAGATGCAGACCAGCCATGATCTCATTAAATGGCTGGAGAGGATCGAGGGGCTGAGTGGCCTCCTTCTGTTGCTATGTTCTATAAAGCACGTTGCTCAACCCCACCCACTTACTCTTGGTCTATCCACGGGTCAGCGCCATTGATTCCCGGAGCATTGAGTCAGCAGCCGGAACTGTTCCTTCGCGGGTGAGTGCAGGAGCCTCAGTGAAAGCTCCTGTGTCCCTGGAATTCCTCCCTGCAGCTTCCCATGTGCAGTGAGCTTAAACAGACAGTGGTGAGGAGGAAGTGGGTGGGATGTTCCAAGGAAAGGCAACATGATGAACAGCCTCTGTCGTTGGATTAGGGTCTCCGGATGGGGGACAGTGACGATCACACAAACAGGAGGAGGCCATTCAGCCCCTCGAGACAGTACACCAGAACAGGGGGAGGCCATTCAGCCCCTTGAGCATGCTACACAGGAGCAGGATGAGGCCACTCAGCCCCTCGAGGCTAGTACACCAGAACAGGGGGAGGCCATTCAGCCTCTCAAACCAGTCACATGGGAGCAGGAGGAGGCCATTCAGCCCCTTGAGCATGCTACACAGGAACAGGAGGCCATTCAGCCCCTTAAGTCTACTTTAAAGAGGAGGAGGCCATTCAACTCCATTCCATTTGTCTAGGTTGGGCCTGTACTCATTGGAGTTTAGGTGAATGAGAGGTGATCTTTTTGAAAAATAAGATTCTGTGGGGGCTTTAAAGTTTTTTTGCTGAGAGGATGCTTCTCCTCGGGGAATGTAGAACGAGGCGGCACAGTTTCAGAATAAGGGGTCTCCCATTTAAGAAGGAGATGAGGAGGAATTTCTTCTCTCAGAGGGTTGTTAATCTTTGGAATTCTCTTCCCCAGAGAGCAGTGGAGGCTGGGTCATTGAATTATATTCAAGGCTGAGTTAGCCAGGTTTTTGATCTACAAGGGCGTCGAAGTTATGGGGGAGGCAGGAAAGTAGAGTTGAGGCCACAGTCAGGTCAGCCATGAACTTATTGAATGGCAGAGCAGGCTTGAGGGGCCGAATGGCCTACTCCTGCTCTTATTTCTTATATTCTTAACATCCTTGATTCCACAATCCGTTAATATCGTTGTCCAACAAAAGTCTGTCGACCTGTTTTGACAGTTTCAGTTGACCTGCTCTCCCCTCGGCCTCAACAGCTTTTTGTGGCACAGAGTTCCAGGTTTGCTCTGGAGGTGCATCTGAGCCACTTGGATGAGAACATGGCAACTGCAGCATTGGTCTAGTGACATAGTGAGCATTTGAGGCAGGATCAGACCCACAGTATTCCCTTGGTGCAATTCCAATAACCTGTCCTGGGAGTGTTTGATGGGGACAGTGTAGAGGGAGCTTTACTCTGTATCTAACCCCGTGCTGTACCTGTCCTGGGAGTGTTTGATGGGGACAGTGTAGAGGGAGCTTTACTCTGTATCTAACCCCGTGCTGTACCTGTCCTGGGAGTATTTGATGGGGACAGTGTAGAGGGAGCTTTACTGTGTATTTAACCCCGTGCTGTACCTGTCCTGGGAGTGTTTGACGGGGACAGTGTAGAGGGAGCTTTACTGTGTATTTAACCCCCGTACTGTACCTGTCCTGGGAGTGTTTGATGGGGACAGTGTAGAGGGAGCTTTACTCTGTATCTAACCCCGTGCTGTACCTGTCCTGGGAGTGTTTGATGGGGGACATTGTAGAGGGGAGCTTTACTCTGTATCTAACCCCCGTGCTATACCTGTCCTGGGAGTGTTTGATGGGGGACAGTGTAGAGGGAGCTTTACTCTGTATCTAACCCCTGCTGTACCTGTCCTGGGAGTGTTTGATGGGGACAGTGTAGAGGGAGCTATGGTGGTGGTGGACCAGTGCTACATCTAGGTGTTGGGTTGTGGGTTAATTGAAGATTGTAGTAGATATTGAGCATCATCCTGGTATGGTCGAAACACAGCGTCTCTGCCACAAAGCTGGCGGCGGTCTGGGCCGAGTGGTGGCGGTCTGGGCTGAGTGGCCGAGTGGAGGCAGTGAGGCATGTCCGTGAGTGGTGAGGTCGGGGTTCTCTGCAGGGGTTAGTTTTGCATATGGGTGAGCCAGGTTGTTGGGGGCTTGGATCGGGTCAAGAGGCTAGGGCTGGAGGTCGGATGGTATGGCATGAGTGACATTGATCTCCCTTGCCTTGTCCGGGTTCCCTGGCAGGTGAAGGAGGCTCACTTCAAGGCTCATCCTGACTGGAAGTGGTGCAACAAGGACCGCAAGAAGTCGAGCTCTGACGTCAAAGCTGCTATGACGGGCCCGTTGGTCGTGAGGTGCAAGGAGCAAACGGGAGAGAAGCATGTCTGAGACCGGGACCCTGTCCGCCACTACAGGTACCCCATCCTAGACGGGGCTTCAAACACGGTGGGAATGGCAAATGGTGGGGGGATATCCCTAGTGTACTGCCCCGATGGGGGAAGTTGGTCTTTAAGTCAGAGCCAAGTATGTGAGGGCGAGTGCACGGCCGGTTTCTGAACATGCGCTCCCGTGTGTGGAGCTATCTCAGCAGAAACCCACGCTACATGATCACAAGCGCATTTAGCATGAGTGGGCGCGAGGCTTGTGATTTTGTCAAGTGCGGTGACGGCCTGGGTTGCTCTGTGCCATATAGAAGCAGGGGGAGCACCTATTCTGATCCCATACGGACTGAGCTGCTGGGGAACAGGGCCCAGCCTGACTCACTGAATGCTCTTCAGGTTTTCCTGGAATTGAGGTGGAATGCAACTGGAGCAAGTAAACACTGGATCCCAGCAGACCATTCAGCCCCTCGAGCCTGTTATCCAGGAACAGGAGGAGGCCATTCAGCCCCTGCGATCTGTTACCAGGCACAGGAGGAGGCTATTCAGCCACCTTTGGTGAGGTATGGGGGGGTGGCGTGCATGGTGAGGGAGTGGCTGCAGAGTCCAGTGGGCCCTGTCTTTTGTAGCTTGATGTTTACTCCTTTGATGCAGCTTCTTCCGAGATGGTGTCCGACTGCCATGGCCCCCCATGCACTGAATCGAAGCCGATCTCCCTGCTGCTGGGTCCTGAGCGCAGCCAGCACCTTGGGGCAGCGAGCACCCAGCTGACCCGGCCACGAGCCTTCTCACACAGCGGCGTGCACAGCTCGGAGAAGTGTGAGAGGAACAGCGAGGCCCTGGTGGAGCTCGCACAGGTAATGTGGCAAGGTGTAGGGGGACTGAGGTGGACTCGTTAGAACAGAGTGAGCTGGAGTTGGGGTATGGGGGGGAATGAGCTGGTGTTGGGGGTGCGGGGGGAATGAGCTGGAGTTGGGGTGCGGGGGGAATGAGCTGGAGTTGGGGTGCGGGGGGAATGAGCTGGAGTTGGGGTGCGGGGGGAATGAGCTGGAGTTGGGGTGCGGGGGGGAATGAGCTGGAGTTGGGGTGCGGGGGGAATGAGCTGGAGTTGGGGTATGGGGGGGAATGAGCTGGTGTTGGGGTATGGAGGGGAATGAGCTGGTGTTGGGGTATGGATGGGAATGAGCTGGTGTTGGGGTATGGAGGGGAATGAGCTGGTGTTGGGGTATGGAGGGGAATGAGCTGGTGTTGGGGTATGGAGGGAATGAGCTGGAGTTGGGGTATGGGGGGAATGAGCTGGAGTTGGGGTATGGGGGGAATGAGCTGGAGTTGGGGTATGGGGGGGAATGAGCTGGAGTTGGGGTATGGGGGGAATGAGCTGGAGTTGGGGTATGGGGGGAATGAGCTGGAGTTGGGGTATGGGGGGAATGAGCTGGAGTTGGGGTATGGGGGGAATGAGCTGGAGTTGGGGTATGGGGGGAATGAGCTGGAGTTGGGGTATAGGAGGGAATGAGTTGGGGTATAGGAGGGAATGAGTTGGGGTATAGGAGGGAATGAGTTGGGGTATAGGAGGGAATGAGTTGGGGTATAGGAGGGAATGAGTTGGGGTATAGGAGGGAATGAGTTGGGGTATAGGAGGGAATGAGTTGGGGTATAGGAGGGAATGAGTTGGGGTATAGGAGGGAATGAGTTGGGGTATGGGAGGGAATGAGTTGGGGTATGGGAGGGAATGAGTTGGGGTATGGGAGGGAATGAGTTGGGGTATGGGAGGGAATGAGTTGGGGTATGGGAGGGAATGAGTTGGGGTATGGGAGGGAATGAGTTGGGGTATGGGGGGGAATGAGTTGGGGTATGGGGGGGAATGAGTTGGGGTATGGGGGGGAATGAGTTGGGGTATGGGGGGGAATGAGTTGGGGTATGGGGGGGAATGAGCTGGTGTTGGGGTATGGAGGGGAATGAGTTGGAGTTGGGGTATGGAGGGGAATGAGCTGGAGTTGGGGTATGGAGGGGAATGAGCTGGAGTTGGGGTATAGGGGGGAATGAGCTGGAGTTGGGGTATAGGGGGGAATGAGCTGGAGTTGGGGTATAGGGGGGAATGAGCTGGAGTTGGGGTATAGGGGGGAATGAGCTGGAGTTGGGGTATAGGGGGGAATGAGCTGGAGTTGGGGTATAGGGGGGAATGAGCTGGAGTTGGGGTATAGGGGGGAATGAGCTGGAGTTGGGGTATAGGGGGGGAATGAGCTGGGGTTGGGGTATAGGGGGGGATGAGCTGGAGTTGGGGTATAGGGGGGAATGAGCTGGAGTTGGGGTATAGGGGGGAATGAGCTGGAGTTGGGGTATAGGGGGGAATGAGCTGGAGTTGGGGTATAGGGGGGAATGAGCTGGAGTTGGGGTATAGGGGGGAATGAGCTGGAGTTGGGGTATAGGGGGGAATGAGCTGGAGTTGGGGTATAGGGGGGAATGAGCTGGAGTTGGGGTATAGGGGGGGAATGAGCTGGAGTTGGGGTATAGGGGGGAATGAGCTGGAGTTGGGGTATAGGGGGGAATGAGCTGGAGTTGGGGTATAGGGGGGAATGAGCTGGAGTTGGGGTATAGGGGGGAATGAGCTGGAGTTGGGGTATAGGGGGGAATGAGCTGGAGTTGGGGTATAGGGGGAATGAGCTGGAGTTGGGGTATAGGGGGGAATGAGCTGGAGTTGGGGTATAGGGGGGAATGAGCTGGAGTTGGGGTATAGGGGGGAATGAGCTGGAGTTGGGGTATAGGGGGGAATGAGCTGGAGTTGGGGTTATAGGGGGGAATGAGCTGGAGTTGGGGTATAGGGGGGAATGAGCTGGAGTTGGGGTATAGGGGGGAATGAGCTGGAGTTGGGGTATAGGGGGGAATGAGCTGGAGTTGGGGTATAGGGGGGAATGAGCTGAGGTATTGGGGGAATGAGCTGGAGTTGGGGTGTAGGGGGGGAATGAGCTGGAGTTGGGGTATAAGGGGGGAATGAGTTGGGGTATGGGGAAATGAGCTGGGATATGGGGGGGGAATGAGCTGGAGTTGGGGTATGGGGGGGAATGAGCTGGAGTTGGGGTATGGGGGGGAATGAGCTGGAGTTGGGGTATGGGGGGGAATGAGCTGGAGTTGGGGTATGGGGGGGAATGAGCTGGAGTTGGGGTATGGGGGGGGAATGAGCTGGAGTTGGGGTATGGGGGGGGAATGAGCTGGAGTTGGGGTATGGGGGGGAATGAGCTGGAGTTGGGGTATGGGGGGGAATGAGCTGGAGTTGGGGTGTAGGGGGGAATGAGCTGGAATTGGGGTATGGGGCGGAATGAGCTGGAGTTGGGGTGCGGGGGGAATGAGCTGGAGTTGGGGTGCGGGGGGAATGAGCTGGAGTTGGGGTGCGGGGGGAATGAGCTGGAGTTGGGGTGCGGGGGGAATGAGCTGGAGTTGGGGTATAGCGGAGGGAATGAGTTGGAGTTGGGGTGGGGGGGGGAATGAGTTGGGGTATGGGGGGAATGAGTTGGGGTATGGGGGGGAATGAGCTGGAGTTGGGGTTTAGGGGGGATTGAGTTGGGGTATGGGGGGAATGAGCTGGAGTTGGGGTATAGGGGGAATGAGCTGGAGTTGGGGTATAGGGGAAATGAGCTGGAGTTGGGGTGTAGGGGGGGAATGAGCTGGGTTATGGGGGGAATGAGCTGGAGTTGGGGTATAGGAGGGAATGAGCTGGGGTATAGGAGGGAATGAGCTGGGGTATGGGGGGGAATGAGCTGGGGTTTGGGGGGGAATGAGCTGGAGTTGGGGTATAGGGGGGAATGAGCTGGAGTTGGGGTATAGGGGGGAATGAGCTGGAGTTGGGGTGCGGGGGGAATGAGCTGGAGTTGGGGTGCGGGGGGAATGAGCTGGAGTTGGGGTGCGGGGGGAATGAGCTGGAGTTGGGGTGCGGGGGGAATGAGCTGGAGTTGGGGTGCGGGGGGAATGAGCTGGAGTTGGGGTGCGGGGGGAATGAGCTGGAGTTGGGGTGCGGGGGGAATGAGCTGGAGTTGGGGTGCGGGGGGAATGAGCTGGAGTTGGGGTGCGGGGGGAATGAGCTGGAGTTGGGGTGCGGGGGGAATGAGCTGGAGTTGGGGTGCGGGGGGAATGAGCTGGAGTTGGGGTGCGGGGGGAATGAGCTGGAGTTGGGGTGCGGGGGGAATGAGCTGGAGTTGGGGTGCGGGGGGAATGAGCTGGAGTTGGGGTGCGGGGGGAATGAGCTGGAGTTGGGGTGCGGGGGGAATGAGCTGGAGTTGGGGTGCGGGGGGAATGAGCTGGAGTTGGGGTGCGGGGGGAATGAGCTGGAGTTGGGGTGCGGGGGAATGAGCTGGAGTTGGGGTGCGGGGGGAATGAGCTGGAGTTGGGGTGCGGGGGGAATGAGCTGGAGTTGGGGTATGGGGGGGAATGAGCTGGAGTTGGGGTATGGGGGGGAATGAGCTGGAGTTGGGGTGTAGGGGGGAATGAGCTAGAATTGGGGTATGGGGGGGAATGAGCTGGAGTTGGGGTATGGGGGGGAATGAGCTGGAGTTGGGGTATGGGGGGGAATGAGCTGGAGTTGGGGTATGGGGGGGAATGAGCTGGAGTTGGGGTATGGGGGGGAATGAGCTGGAGTTGGGGTATGGCGGGGAATGAGCTGGAGTTGGGGTGTAGGGGGGAATGAGCTGGAATTGGGGTATGGGGGGGAATGAGCTGGAGTTGGGGTTTGGGGGGGAATGAGCTGGAGTTGGGGTTTGGGGGGGAATGAGCTGGAGTTGGGGTTTAGGGGGGATTGAGTTGGGGTATGGAGGGAATGAGCTGGAGTTGGGGTATAGGGGAAATGAGCTGGAGTTGGGGTGTCGGGGGGGAATGAGTTGGGGTATAGGGGGAATGAGCTGGAGTTGGGGTGTAGGGGGGGAATGAGCTGGTGTAGGGGGGAATGAGCTGGAGTTGGGGTGTCGGGGGGGAATGAGCTGGTGTAGGGGGGAATGTGTCGGGGTATGGGGGGAATGAGCTGGAGTTGGGTTGTAGGGGGGCCTTGAGCTGGTGTTGGGGCACAGTGGGGAACAATGTCCAAGTTTCCGAGTTGAATCCTTTGGGATTGTAGGTGCCGTGCAGAGTGGATACGAAATTGGCTGAGAGTAGAGGGGAACAGTGCTATCAGACCTGCGGGAGGTATCTTTATTGAGACCCCTGTTATACACACTCTGAGATGTATTAATGAATTGAACTTCAGTATACAGGGGACAATTTCAAAGTTTGCAGATAACGTGAAACTTCCTTTATTCCGTTAAAAGTGCTGTAAAAAATTTGCGGTGTTGACAAAGGGAGATTGTGTGTTCTCACTTTGCCCTCCTCCTGCTCCCCATTCTAGATGTGCTCGAGCCCACTGCCTTACCCTGGGGTCAGGTCACAGCATGCTGCGCCAGGAACACTGGGGTTCAGCTCTCAGCCCCCCAGCGATGCTGTGACCTCCAGCAGCTCTCTGAGGACATCTCACTCCCGGGCGTTCAGGTCCCAGCGCACCACCAGTGAGGACATGACCAGCGATGAGGAGAGGATGGTAATCTGTGAGGAGGAAGGGGACGATGATGTGATGGGTGAGTCGGAGGAGAGGGAGGGGAGCGCTGCACGTGGAGAGGGCCCCGAGTGTCTCCGGTAGGCTCCTCCCTGATGAAGATGGGGAAACTGGGCTGTCTGAACCAGCCACTCCCCACTCTCCGCCAGGGCACCACTCGCAGCCCAGGCACTGCACAGTAACAGGAGGAGGCCATTCAGCCCCTCGAGCCTGTTACACAAGGACAGGAGGAGGCCATTCAGCCCCTCTCACCTGTTACTCAGGAATACTAGATGGCCATTCAGCCCCTCGGTACTGTTAGGCCATTCAGTGAGATAATGGCTGTTCTGTTTACCGGCCTTTTGCTCTGTGTCCTTACCCAGCAAACATCGATCAATCTCTGCCTTGAAAGCTGAGCAGAGGAAACTGCTTCCCTGTATCGACCCTGTCACTGGGGGTGCTGTTATTGACTCCAGCTGGAAGGCAGGGCTCTCTCATCTGATGGTGGTCCTGCTGGACGATGGGCACCAGGGCAAGAAGCAGCCCAGCTATGATGCCCAAAGCGCTGGCGCTGATGGTCTCAGCTCATCCATACTTGCTACCTGATCGTGGACGGTGCAGCTGGAGCTGGCACCCCAGGGAGGGTCACTGCTCTCTGGAGTGGGGGACAAGGAGAAAGCTGAGGGGAGAGTGTAAGGCCACCTGAGGGGAGGGCCCAGAGGAGAGGGTCTCCAACCACTCTTTGGCTCTCTTTGTTGCTGTTCTGAATTAATGATTTCACCCTACTGTGTTTAGCAGATGATCCCTACAGCACTGGTGACATAGACCTAAAGTGCAAGGAGCGGGTGACAGACAGTGACAGTGATGGGATGTCTGGCGATGAGAGCGAAAATAAGGTACGCACCCTCCCGTCTGCTGTTGCCCGTCTAGACTGGCTGTCCCTCTGCTGTTGCTGTCAAGCTCAGTATTTATCGCCCATCGTTCGATGGCCTGACCGAGGGGCTCCCTGGACCCGTTTCAGAAGACTGTTAAGAGTCAGCCACATTGATGTGGAACTGGAGTGACACATATACACAGACTGGATAAGGGCAGCAGCTTTCCTCCCCTGAAGGGCTGGGTTTCTTTCACGACAGTCTATCAGCCTCGTGCTCTCGTGTACTGCTGCTCGCTTTTTTATTTCCAGACTTATTGCACTGCGCTCAACTTCTCAAATGGCGCGTTCCCTGGATTATTCTTCTTGAAAGTGGAAAGCTGATCCCCCCCTCCTCCCCCCCCCCCCCCCCCCCCCCAGAATCTATGCCCATCTTTCCCACAACTCCACGTTTAAACCTCCCCTACCCAGAGAGGGCTGACAAAGTGGAACTCACTACCACGTGGAGTGGCTGAGGCAAAAAGCATAGGTGCATTTGAGAGGAAGCTAGGTAAACACACGAGAGAGAAAGGAGTAGAGTGAGATGAAGTCATGTGGGAGGATACTCGTGTGGAGCATGAAGACCGGCATAGAGCTGAATGGTCTATTTCTGTGTTGTAACTTGGATGTCATTATCCAATCTGGTTTCTGCCCCTGCCACAGTACTGCAGCAACCCTTGTCAAAGTTACAAATGACATCCAATGTGACTGTGACCGTGGTAAACGATCCCTCCTCCTCCTCCTTGACCTGCCTCTGTGTGTAGCCTTTGACACAGTTGACCATACCATCCTGCTCCCAATGTCTTTCCTCCGTCGTCCAGCTTGGTGGGACTGCACTCGCCTCATTCCGTTTTTTTTTTTAATCGATCTAATCTTAGCTGGAGCAATGGCTTCTCTTCCCATTCCAGTACTGGATGAGCAGCAATTTCCTCCAATTTAGTAGTGGGAAGACTGAAGCCATTGTCTTTGCTCCCCATCACAAACTCCAGTCCCTAGCTACCAACTCGAATCGCCTCCCTGCTCACTGTCCGGCTCTGCAGCTTGGTGCTGCATTTGATCCTGAGCTGAGCTTCCAACCCCAATCCTCTCCATCACAAAGATCCTCTACTTCCACCTCCACAATATCACCCGTCCCCTCTCCTGCCTCAGCTCATCTGCTGGAAACCTCATCCCCATGTCTTTGGCTGCCTCAAGGCTCGACTATTCTAGTGCTGTCCTGACCGGCCTCTCATCTTCCACCTTCTGTAGACTTGAGCTCATCCGGAACTCTTGCATCCCCGATCCTAACTCGCACCAAATCCCATTCACCTGTCACCCCTGTGCTTGCTGGGCTACATTGGCTCCCGGGTCTGGCTGCAGCTTGATACTAAAATTAAGCCACACTGCATCTCCTCCAGCCCTACAACCTCACAAGGTCGCCATGTTCCTCCAGCTCTGATCTCTTGCATAGCCCCGAGTTCCATCGCTCCTCTGTTGGCGAAGGCAACCCTCCCCAATTCCAATACCACACCCATAGGGGCATTTTCATTTGATGGGAGATAGAATCAGAGAATAGTACAGGCCAGAAGGAAACCATTCAGCCCACTGAGCCTGCACCAGGTCTTTCAAAGGACAATCCAGTTAGCCCCACTCCCCTAAAGTAAAAGCAAAATACTGCGGATACTGGAAATCTGAAATAAAAACAGAAAGTGCTGGAAATACTCAGCAGGTCTGGCAGCATCTGTGGAAGAGGAAGCAGAGTTAACGTTTCAGGTCAATGACCTTTCATCAGAACTGGCAAATGTGAGAAATGTAATAGGTTTTAAGCAAGTGAAAAGGGAATGGGGCGGGAGGAGGAGGAGGAGATTAAAAGGGAAGGCGTCTGATAGGACAGAGGGCAGGAGAGATTAACTGACAAGGAGGTTATGGGGCAAAGGCAAAGAGAGTGTGCTAATGGTGTGGTGAGAGTGTTCATGACAGAATAATGAACAGCTCTGTCCAAAAGCGCAGACCTGAAAAAAAACAAGTTTAAAGCAGGCACATGATAAAAGAATGATCAAACAAAAAAATAAATAAAAAAGGGCCAGTCACGCTCTAAAATGATTGAACTTAGTCTCGAGTCCGGAAAGATGTAGAGTGCCTAATCGGAAAATGAGGTGCTGATCCTCGAGTTTGTGTTGATGCTCACTGGAACACTGCAGCAGGCCAGGGACAGAAATGTGGACACGGGAGCAGGGGTGGTGAATTGAAATGGCAAGCAACCGGAAGCTCGGGGTCATGCTTGCGGACCGAGCGGAGGGAGGCACAGACCTGAAACGTTGACTCTGCTTCTCCCTCCACAGATGCTGCCGGATCTGCTGAGTGCTTCCAGCACTTCCTGTTTTTATTTAGTCCCACTCATTCCCATCATCCCTCCAATGTTTTCTCCTTCAGATATTCCCTTTTGAAGGCTGTTGTTTCCACCACCACATCAGGCATTGCATTTCAAATCACATGCCTTGATAAAGGGCCCATTCATGTCCCAAAGCACACTCCAACCAATGCAGTGCGTTTTATAAAAAAAAAAAAATAGCCACTGTTGCAATATAAGTAAATGTGCCATCAATTAGCACACAGCAAGATCCCACAAACTGTATAACCAGATGAACTGTTTCGGTAGAATAAAAGCAAAAGATGCTGGAAATGTTCAGGCCAGGCAGTGCCTGTGGAAAGGGAAACAGATGTAAGGTTTCTGGTCAATGACCTGTCGTCAGGACTGGGGACACTGCTGTTCTTCCAGTAGTGGTCGTGGGATGGTTTTACTGCTGTACTACCTGAGATTGGCAGACCAGCAAGGATCGAGAGTCTCACCACCCTACGTGGAGGCATTGATCCTGAAGGGCGAGCACAGAGTGACGAAGGGTTAACCATTTATTTTCCTGTTCTGTTTCTCTCTCCCCGCCCGCCCACTGAAGATGTTCCCTCAGGTGATCCAGTCATCGCAGTCCGGGAGCTACACACCGTGTCGGACGTCAATCGAAGTTTCCCAGGAGCGAGCACTGCCCATCCGGACGGAGACTGTGAGCTGCGGCGAGGGTGGGGGAGGGGCTCAGGGCACGGACAGCCAGCTGGCGCGAGGGTATGGGCCCTTCCAGACCACGACCCATGGCACCTTCAGAGCGGACGTGGAGCACAAAGCCAGGCCCGAGCAGCAGCAGACAGCGCCGGCGGCCAGACGGGGAGACGTGCGCTTCACCGTGGCGGAGCCCAGCCTGCCCTACGACAGGAAGCGGAAGAAGACAGAGGGGGCGGAGGTCGCGGGGGCGGGAGGTCGTCCGTACGCCGGCCAATCGGTCATCGCGCCCCTCGGCCTGCCCCCGGGCCACCTGTCGCTAGGCGAGGCCGGGGCAGAGCGAGCGCCCGTCTCTGCAGCCACCGGTGCCCGCTGCCCCAAGGCTTCCGGCGGCACCGTCCTGGTCAGTCCGCCGCCGGCATCCGGGCCCGGGGGCTTCACCCGCGCTGCCTCCACCTCCGTCACCAATGTGCTGCGGCCCGTCAGCAGCACCCCCCTGCCCGCTGCCCAACGGACCCACCCTGCCACCAGCCTGGGCCAGACCGAGTTCACCGGGCAAATGCTGCCCTCCCTGTCGAGCAGCAGTGGGCGGGTGGCGTGCTCCCCTCTGGGCATTGGAGTGCTATATGCCCCAGGCCACACGGAGAAGAAGCCCTCCCCTCACCTGGTGAACTTTTGCCCCTTAGCCAAGTCCAGCCCGGGGACGGCACTGATGACCAACCTGGTGATGAGCTCACCCAGCTGTCAGCAGGCCGGGGGACCCCCCTCTTCCTGCCCCCCTGCCCCTGGCCAGGTGCTGCCCCAGCAGCCCTCCCTCCAGTTCATCACCCAGACCCCAGCGGGCAGCCAGAACGGCACGTTGCCCCTGGGCATTATCCAACCCCAGCAGCTGAAGCCGGGCGCCATCACCCAGCTCCAGTATATCCTACCCACCCTCCCGCAGCAGCTCCAGCTCTCGCCCGCCGGCAAGCCCCCGCCCCCCGCTGGCAGCACCAGCATCCACTTCACCCTGCCGCCCCCCAACGGCAAGGTCATCGCCACGGCTGCAACCCAGCAGGGCATTCCCATCATCCAGTCCACACCAGTGGTGAATCCCGGCGTCATGCAGAAAGGTAAGGAGGACTTTCGGGGGTGGGATGTGGTGGTGGTGGTGGTGGGGAGAGGGGTCAATGAAGGAAAGAGAAGAGGCAGGGGGAGGCGATGGAGGGGTGTTGGCAGGGAAGTGAGGGTCTTGGAAGATGGCGTATAAGGGCGATGTAGCGACACAGACAGACAGGCCATTTTGTTTGCGTGGGGCTGCCTGTGCGTTTGCGTAGGGGTGCGTGCCTGCGTTTGCGTGGGGCTGCCTGTGCGTGCGTTTGCGTGGGGCTGCCTGTGCGTGCGTTTGCGTGGGGCTGCCTGTGCGTTTGCGTGGGGGTGTTTGCGTAGGGCTGCCTGTGCGTTTGCGTAGGGGCTGCCTGTGCGTTTGCGTAGGGGCTGCCTGTGCGTTTGCGTGGGGCTGCCTGTGCGTTTGCGTAGGGGTGCTTGCGTGCGTTTGCGTGGGGCTGCCTGTGCGTTTGCGTGGGGCTGCCTGTGCGTTTGCGTGGGGCTGCCTGTGCGTTTGCGTGGGGCTGCCTGTGCGTTTGCGTGGGGCTGCCTGTGCGTTTGCGTGAGGCTGCCTGTGCGTTTGCGTAGGGGTGCGTGCGTGCGTTTGCGTGGGGCTGCCTGTGCGTTTGCGTAGGGGTGTGTGCGTGCGTTTGCGTGGAGGTGCCTGCGCGTTTGCGTGGGGGTGCCTGCGCGTTTGCGTGGGGGTGCCTGCGCGTTTGCATAGGGGTGTTTGCGTGGGGCTGCCTGCGCGTTTGCGTGGGGCTGCCTGCGCGTTTGCGTAGGGGCTTGCCTGCGCGTTTGCGTAGGGGCTTGCCTGCGCGTTTGCGTAGGGGCTTGCCTGCGCGTTTGCGTAGGGGCTGCCTGCGCGTTTGCGTGGGGGTGTTTGCGTGGGGCTGCCTGTGCGTGCGTTTGCGTGGGGCTGCCTGTGCGTGCGTTTGCGTGGGGCTGCCTGTGCGTTTGCGTTGGGGGTGTTTGCGTAGGGGCTGCCTGTGCGTTTGCGTAGGGGCTGCCTGTGCGTTTGCGTAGGGGCTGCCTGTGCGTTTGCGTAGGGGCTGCCTGTGCGTTTGCGTGGGGCTGCCTGCGCGTTTGCGTAGGGGCTGCCTGCGCGTTTGCGTAGGGGCTGCCTGCGCGTTTGCGTAGGGGCTGCCTGCGCGTTTGCGTAGGGGCTGCCTGCGCTTGCGTTTGCGTAGGGGCTGCCTGCGCTTGCGTTTGCGTAGGGGCTGCCTGCGCTTGCGTTTGCGTGGGGCTGCCTGCGCTTGCGTTTGCGTGGGGCTGCCTGCGCGTGCGTTTGCGTGGGGCTGCCTGCGCGTGCGTTTGCGTGGGGCTGCCTGCGCGTGCGTTTGCGTGGGGCTGCCTGCGCGTGCGTTTGCGTGGGGCTGCCTGCGCGTGCGTTTGCGTGGGGCTGCCTGCGCGTGCGTTTGCGTAGGGGCTGCCTGCGCGTGCGTTTGCGTAGGGGCTGCCTGCGCGTGCGTTTGCGTAGGGGCTGCCTGCGCGTTTGCGTAGGGGCTGCCTGCGCGTTTGCGTAGGGGCTGCCTGCGCGTTTGCGTAGGGGCTGCCTGCGCGTTTGCGTAGGGGCTGCCTGTGCGTTTGCGTAGGGGCTGCCTGTGCGTTTGCGTAGGGGCTGCCTGTGCGTTTGCGTAGGGGCTGCCTGCGCGTTTGCGTAGGGGCTGCCTGCGATGGGGCTGCCTGTGCGTTTGCGATGGGGCTGCCTGTGCGTTTGCGATGGGGCTGCCTGTGCATTTGCGTAGGGGTGCGTGCCTGCGTTTGCGATGGGGCTGCCTGTGCGTTTGCGTAGGGGTGCGTGCCTGCGTTTGCGTGGGGCTGCCTGTGCGTGCGTTTGCGTGGGGCTGCCTGTGCGTGCGTTTGCGTGGGGCTGCCTGTGCGTGCGTTTCGTGGGGCTGCCTGTGCATGCGTTTGCGTAGGGGCTGCCTGTGCGTTTGCGTAGGGGCTGCCTGTGCGTTTGCGTAGGGGCTGCCTGCGCGTTTGCGTAGGGGCTGCCTGCGATGGGGCTGCCTGTGCGTTTGCGATGGGGCTGCCTGTGCATTTGCGTAGGGGTGCGTGCCTGCGTTTGCGATGGGGCTGCCTGTGCGTTTGCGTAGGGGTGCGTGCCTGCGTTTGCGTGGGGCTGCCTGTGCGTGCGTTTGCGTGGGGCTGCCTGTGCGTGCGTTTCGTGGGGCTGCCTGTGCGTGCGTTTCGTGGGGCTGCCTGTGCGTGCGTTTGCGTGGGGCTGCCTGTGCGTTTGCGTGGGGGTGTTTGCGTAGGGCTGCCTGTGCGTTTGCGTAGGGCTGCCTGTGCGTTTGCGTAGGGGCTGCCTGTGCGTTTGCGTAGGGGCTGCCTGTGCGTTTGCGTTGGGGCTGCCTGCGCGTTTGCGTTGGGGCTGCCTGCGCGTTTGCGTTGGGGCTGCCTGCGCGTTTGCGTTGGGGCTGCCTGCGCGTTTGCGTAGGGGCTGCCTGCGCGTTTGCGTAGGGGTGTTTGCGTGGGGCTGCCTGTGCATTTGCGATGGGGCTGCCTGTGCGTTTGCATAGGGGTGCGTGCCTGTGCGTTTGCGTAGGGGTGCGTGCCTGTGCGTTTGCGTAGGGGTGCGTGCCTGTGCGTTTGCGTGGGGCTGCCTGTGCGTGCGTTTGCGTAGGGGTGCGTGCCTGTGCGTTTGCGTGGGGCTGCCTGTGCGTGCGTTTGCGTGGGGCTGCCTGTGCGTGCGTTTGCGTGGGGCTGCCTGTGCGTGCGTTTGCGTGGGGCTGCCTGTGCGTTTGCGTGGGGGTGTTTGCGTAGGGGTGCGTGCCTGTGCGTTTGTGTAGGGGTGCGTGCCTGTGCGTTTGTGTAGGGGTGCGTGCCTGTGCGTTTGCGTAGGGGCTGCCTGTGCGTTTGCGTAGGGGCTGCCTGTGCGTTTGCGTAGGGGCTGCCTGTGCGTTTGCGTAGGGGCTGCCTGTGCGTTTGCGTAGGGGCTGCCTGTGCGTTTGCGTAGGGGCTGCCTGTGCGTTTGCGTAGGGGCTGCCTGTGCGTTTGCGTAGGGGCTGCCTGTGCGTTTGCGTAGGGGCTGCCTGTGCGTTTGCGTAGGGGCTGCCTGTGCGTTTGCGTAGGGGCTGCCTGTGCGTTTGCGTAGGGGCTGCCTGTGCGTTTGCGTAGGGGCTGCCTGTGCGTTTGCGTAGGGGCTGCCTGTGCGTTTGCGTAGGGGCTGCCTGTGCGTTTGCGTAGGGGCTGCCTGTGCGTTTGCGTAGGGGCTGCCTGTGCGTTTGCGTAGGGGCTGCCTGTGCGTTTGCGTAGGGGCTGCCTGTGCGTTTGCGTAGGGGCTGCCTGTGCGTTTGCGTAGGGGCTGCCTGTGCGTTTGCGTAGGGGCTGCCTGTGCGTTTGCGTAGGGGCTGCCTGTGCGTTTGCGTAGGGGCTGCCTGTGCGTTTGCGTAGGGGCTGCCTGTGCGTTTGCGTAGGGGCTGCCTGTGCGTTTGCGTAGGGGCTGCCTGTGCGTTTGCGTAGGGGCTGCCTGTGCGTTTGCGTGGGGCTGCCTGTGCGTTTGCGTGGGGCTGCCTGTGCGTTTGCGTGGGGCTGCCTGTGCGTTTGCGTGGGGCTGCCTGTGCGTTTGCGTAGGGGTGTTTGCGTAGGGGCTGCCTGCGCGTTTGCGTAGGGGCTGCCTGCGCGTTTGCGTAGGGGCTGCCTGCGCGTTTGCGTAGGGGTGTTTGCGTGGGGCTGCCTGCGCGTTTGCGTAGGGGCTGCCTGCGCGTTTGCGTAGGGGCTGCCTGCGCTTGCGTTTGCGTGGGGCTGCCTGCGCTTGCGTTTGCGTGGGGCTGCCTGCGCTTGCGTTTGCGTGGGGCTGCCTGCGCGTGCGTTTGCGTGGGGCTGCCTGCGCGTGCGTTTGCGTGGGGCTGCCTGCGCGTGCGTTTGCGTGGGGCTGCCTGCGCGTGCGTTTGCGTGGGGCTGCCTGCGCGTGCGTTTGCGTGGGGCTGCCTGCGCGTGCGTTTGCGTGGGGCTGCCTGTGCGTTTGCGTAGGGGCTGCCTGCGCGTTTGCGTAGGGGCTGCCTGCGCGTTTGCGTAGGGGCTGCCTGCGATGGGGCTGCCTGTGCATTTGCGATGGGGCTGCCTGTGCATTTGCGTAGGGGTGCGTGCCTGCGTTTGCGATGGGGCTGCCTGTGCGTTTGCGTAGGGGTGCGTGCCTGCGTTTGCGTGGGGCTGCCTGTGCGTGCGTTTGCGTGGGGCTGCCTGTGCGTGCGTTTGCGTGGGGCTGCCTGTGCGTGCGTTTGCGTGGGGCTGCCTGTGCGTGCGTTTGCGTGGGGCTGCCTGTGCGTGCGTTTGCGTGGGGCTGCCTGTGCGCGCGTTTGCGTGGGGCTGCCTGTGCGTTTGCGTGGGGGTGTTTGCGTAGGGCTGCCTGTGCGTTTGCGTAGGGCTGCCTGTGCGTTTGCGTTGGGGCTGCCTGTGCGTTTGCGTTGGGGCTGCCTGCGCGTTTGCGTTGGGGCTGCCTGCGCGTTTGCGTTGGGGCTGCCTGCGCGTTTGCGTTGGGGCTGCCTGCGCGTTTGCGTTGGGGCTGCCTGCGCGTTTGCGTTGGGGCTGCCTGCGCGTTTGCGTTGGGGCTGCCTGCGCGTTTGCGTAGGGGCTGCCTGCGCGTTTGCGTAGGGGTGTTTGCGTGGGGCTGCCTGTGCATTTGCGATGGGGCTGCCTGTGCGTTTGCATAGGGGTGCGTGCCTGTGCGTTTGTGTAGGGGTGCGTGCCTGTGCGTTTGCGTAGGGGTGCGTGCCTGTGCGTTTGCGTAGGGGTGCGTGCCTGTGCGTTTGCGTGGGGCTGCCTGTGCGTGCGTTTGCGTGGGGCTGCCTGTGCGTGCGTTTGCGTGGGGCTGCCTGTGCGTTTGCGTGGGGGTGTTTGCGTAGGGGTGCGTGCCTGTGCGTTTGTGTAGGGGTGCGTGCCTGTGCGTTTGCGTAGGGGCTGCCTGTGCGTTTGCGTAGGGGCTGCCTGTGCGTTTGCGTAGGGGCTGCCTGTGCGTTTGCGTAGGGGCTGCCTGTGCGTTTGCGTAGGGGCTGCCTGTGCGTTTGCGTAGGGGCTGCCTGTGCGTTTGCGTGGGGCTGCCTGTGCGTTTGCGTAGGGGTGTTTGCGTGGGGCTGCCTGCGCGTTTGCGTGGGGCTGCCTGCGCGTTTGCGTGGGGCTGCCTGCGCATTTGCGTAGGGGCTGCCTGCGCGTTTGCGTAGGGGCTGCCTGCGCGTTTGCGTAGGGGCTGCCTGCGCGTTTGCGTAGGGGCTGCCTGCGCGTTTGCGTGGGGCTGCCTGCGCGTTTGCGTAGGGGCGTTTGCGTAGGGGCTGCCTGCGCGTTTGCGTGGGGGTGTTTGCGTGGGGCTGCCTGCGCGTTTGCGTAGGGGCTGCCTGCGCGTTTGCGTAGGGGCTGCCTGCGCGTTTGCGTAGGGGCTGCCTGCGCGTTTGCGTAGGGGCTGCCTGCGCGTTTGCGTGGGGCTGCCTGCGCGTTTGCGTAGGGGCGTTTGCGTAGGGGCTGCCTGCGCGTTTGCGTGGGGGTGTTTGCGTGGGGCTGCCTGCGCGTTTGCGTGGGGCTGCCTGCGCGTTTGCGTGGGGCTGCCTGCGCGTTTGCGATGGGGCTGCCTGCGCGTTTGCGTGGGGCTGCCTGCGCGTTTGCGTGGGGCTGCCTGCGCGTTTGCGTGGGGCTGCCTGCGCGTTTGCGATGGGGCTGCCTGCGCGTTTACGTAGGGGTGCGTGCCTGCGTTTGCGTAGGGGTGCGTGCCTGCGTTTGCGATGGCGCTGCCTGTGCATTTGCGTAGGGGTGCGTGCCTGTGCGTTTGTGTGGGGCTGCCTGTGCGTTTGTGTGGGGCTGCCTGCGTGCGTTTGCATGTGTTGGGTGTGCGTGTAGGTGTTTAGTGATGCGGTGATAACCTACCCCCTCTTTCCTGGCCAGAGGGGCTTTATGGCTGTTACGTGACCATCAGGTTGGCATCAAAGCCTGATCCAATCTGACATCTGCGCGCCAGCTTCTAGTGGGCAACATGGCTAATTTCGACCCCCTCCCCCATCTCCTGCTTCCTATCGCAGGAGTGCATTGAAGATAACTTTAACACCTCACCAATCACCCATGTCCCCTTTATGAACTCAGCATGGGAACAGGCGGAGACTGAGTTGGGGAAGTGAGAGGCTTGATGTTTAACTGGGGTCAGGGTGGCTCTGTGTGAGACTTTGGTGCTCACATTTCCTGCTCTCTCTCCCTTTCATTGAAACAGAATTCTTTCAGTGCTTGACAGGGTAGATGCTGAGAGACTGGTTCACCCTGGCTGGAGAGTCTAGAGCCCGGAGTCACAGGCTCAGGAAAAAGTGTCAGTCATTGCGGACTGAGATGAGGAGAAACTTCTTCACTCGGCAGATTGTGCATCTGTGGAATTCTCTTCCCCATCGAGCTGCGGAGGCTCAGTCAATGAATATCTTCAAGACTGGGAGATCCGTGGACTTTTGGATGTTAAGGGAATCGGGGGATATGGGGATAGGTTGGGGAAATGGAGTTGAGGTAGAAGATCAGCCTTGATCATATTGAATGGCAGAGCAGGCTTGAGGGGCCGAGTGGCCTACTCCAGCTTCTACTTCTGATGCCCTTATGTGTTCTCTCTCTCTCTCTCTAGTTCAGTCCATGTCTCCGGTGCCCGCACTCTCGCCCATCAACGCCGCGCAGATGGTCCAGCCCGCGGGCCTGCACCCTGCGGCCAGCCAGGTGCAAGGGAAGATGCTGGTGGCTGTGCCAACGCCGCAGGTGACCATGGGCATTGCTGCCACAGCCGCCAGCCAGATGCACATGGCGACGCCTTCGATTCCACTGCCGGTGCAGAACGGAGCCCAACAGGCCAGCAAGGTGAGTGGCACCCCACAGAACCTTCTGGAAGAGTGATTCTCCCCCGCCTCTCCACCCCCCCCCCCCCCCCAAACACATATCCTGACTGGCACCGAGTCCCGTTCACTCATCGCCCCCCACCGTGCTACCTGACCTACATTAACTCCCAGTCTGGTAACCCTTCCCTTGTTTTCAAATCCCCTCATAACACACCCCTCCCGATCTCTCTTTACTCCTCCAGCCCGACAACCCTCCGAGAACTCTGCGCTCCTCCAACTCTGGCCTCTTGTCCATCCCCATTCCCGCTGCCCCAACATTGGCACCGGACCTTCAGCTGCTTGGGATCTAAACTCTGGAATTCCCTCCCTTAATCTCTCCGCCTCTCTACCCCTCTCTCTCTCTCTCTCTGTCTGTCTCTCCTCCTTCAAGACACTGTTTAAAACCTACCTCTTTGGGCAAGCTTTAGATTAGCTGTCCAGGTATGTCCTTATGGGGCTCAGTATCACCGAATCAGTCTGATTAACACTCCTGTAATGTGCCATCTGATGCTTTACTATGTTTAAAGGTGCCATAGAAATTCCAGTAACTTGTCCTGGGTGAGTTAGGGGTTTGGAGACCTTGGAGGTGGGAGGGCAGGGCCATTCACAGTTGGGTTTGAGTCGAGGATTAAGAGTGGAGAACATGAACGGATTGAGACATTGGGATTGCGCTGTGTTTCACTTCTGCCCTCTCGGTTCCTTCGCAGATTATACAGATTGCTCCGATCCCTGTGATGCAGCAACAGGTCAGCTCGCAGACTGCAGTCCAGCAGCCGGCCAGCCCAGCTCTCCACACCAGCTTCCCAACCATGGCCACAGCCGTGATGGCCACCTCCAGCCACCCACAGAAGATGCTGCTGCCCACGGCAAACAGGTAACGTGCTGAGCAGTAACCAGCCCTCTCCCATCCCACAGGGAAAAACCTCTCAGCTCTTATTCAGGGGGTGACACTCACATCGGCATCAGCAGGTGATGGGTCCGGGTCCCCTTCCAGAGACTGGAGCCCCAACATCCAGGCCGACACTTCCAGGGTCAGTACTGAGGGAGTGCTGCACTGTCGGAGGGTCAGTACCGAGGGAGTGCTGCACTGTCGGAGGGTCAGTACCGAGGGAGTGCTGCACTGTCGGAGGGTCAGTACCGAGGGAGTGCTGCACTGTCAGAGGGTCAGTACTTTGGGAGTGCTGCACTGTCGGAGGGTCAGTACTGAGGGAGTGCTGCACTGTCGGAGGGTCAGTACTGAGGGAGTGCTGCACTGTCGGAGGGTCAGTACTGAGGGAGTGCTGCACTGTCGGAGGGTCAGTACTGAGGGAGTGCTGCACTGTCGGAGGGTCAGTACTGAGGGAGTGCTGCACTGTCGGAGGGTCAGTACTGAGGGAGTGCTGCACTGTCGGAGGGTCAGTACTGAGGGAGTGCTGCACTGTCGGAGGGTCAGTACTGAGGGAGTGCTGCACTGTCGGAGGGTCAGTACTGAGGGAGTGCTGCACTGTCGGAGGGTCAGTACTGAGGGAGTGCTGCACTGTCGGAGGGTCAGTACTGAGGGAGTGCTGCACTGTCGGAGGGTCAGTACTGAGGGAGTGCTGCACTGTCGGAGGGTCAGTACTTTGGGAGTGCTGCACTGTCGGAGGGTCAGTACTGAGGGAGTGCTGCACTGTCGGAGGGTCAGTACTGAGGGAGTGCTGCACTGTCGGAGGGTCAGTACTGAGGGAGTGCTGCACTGTCGGAGGGTCAGTACTGAGGGAGTGCTGCACTGTCGGAGGGTCAGTACTGAGGGAGTGCTGCACTGTCGGAGGGTCAGTACTGAGGGAGTGCTGCACTGTCGGAGGGTCAGTACTGAGGGAGTGCTGCACTGTCGGAGGGTCAGTACTGAGGGAGTGCTGCACTGTCGGAGGGTCAGTACCGAGGGAGTGCTGCACTGTCGGAGGGTCAGTACCGAGGGAGTGCTGCACTGTCGGAGGGTCAGTACCGAGGGAGTGCTGCACTGTCGGAGGGTCAGTGCCGAGGGAGTGCTGCACTGTCGGAGGGTCAGTGCCGAGGGAGTGCTGCACTGTCGGAGGGTCAGTGCCGAGGGAGTGCTGCACTGTCGGAGGGTCAGTGCCGAGGGAGTGCTGCACTGTCGGAGGGTCAGTGCCGAGGGAGTGCTGCACTGTCGGAGGGTCAGTGCCGAGGGAGTGCTGCACTGTCGGAGGGTCAGTGCCGAGGGAGTGCTGCACTGTCGGAGGGTCAGTGCCGAGGGAGTGCTGCACTGTCGGAGGGTCAGTGCCGAGGGAGTGCTGCACTGTCGGAGGGTCAGTGCCGAGGGAGTGCTGCACTGTCGGAGGGTCAGTGCCGAGGGAGTGCTGCACTGTCGGAGGGTCAGTGCCGAGGGAGTGCTGCACTGTCGGAGGGTCAGTGCCGAGGGAGTGCTGCACTGTCGGAGGGTCAGTGCCGAGGGAGTGCTGCACTGTCGGAGGGTCAGTGCCGAGGGAGTGCTGCACTGTCGGAGGGTCAGTGCCGAGGGAGTGCTGCACTGTCGGAGGGTCAGTGCCGAGGGAGTGCTGCACTGTCGGAGGGTCAGTGCCGAGGGAGTGCTGCACTGTCGGAGGGTCAGTGCCGAGGGAGTGCTGCACTGTCGGAGGGTCAGTGCCGAGGGAGTGCTGCACTGTCGGAGGGTCAGTGCCGAGGGAGTGCTGCACTGTCGGAGGGTCAGTGCCGAGGGAGTGCTGCACTGTCGGAGGGTCAGTGCCGAGGGAGTGCTGCACTGTCGGAGGGTCAGTGCCGAGGGAGTGCTGCACTGTCGGAGGGTCAGTGCCGAGGGAGTGCTGCACTGTCGGAGGGTCAGTGCCGAGGGAGTGCTGCACTGTCGGAGGGTCAGTACCGAGGGAGTGCTGCACTGTTGGATGAGATGTTAAACTGAGACCCCATCTGTCCTGTCCGGTGGATGTAAAAGTATTCGAAGAGTAGGTAGCCTCTCACCACCACCTTCTCCAGGGCAATTTGGGATGGTGATGCTCGCCTCACCATCGACACCCACATCTTCTGACTGAATTACAAAAACAAGTTCTTGCCGGTGTCCTGGGCCACATATTTATCCCTCAGTCAACATTACAGAAACAGATTATCTGCTCATTGTCAAACTGCTGTATGTGGGATCTTACTGTGTATGCATTACCTATATCCAAACAGTGACTACATTTCAGACCTTGCTCATTGGTTGCAAAGTGTTTAGGACATCCTGAGGTGTTGAAAGGCACTGTAGAAATGTCAGTCCTTTGACACCTGCCCTGTTCACCAATGGTACTTGTCTCCCACCAGGATAACCTACATCCCATCTACAGCGGGAATGCAGTCCCCGATCCCACTGGTCACGTCGGCTTCATCTGTCCACTGTGCTGCCGCCACCTACCGGCAGCCCCCCATGGCGCTTGGATTCACCGCAATCGGACCTGATGGGCGAACCGTGCTGCAGCCGCTATTGGCAGGTAGGAAGCGGAGTAAAACTCCCTCTACACCGGCCCCATCAAACACTCCCAGGACAGGTACAGTACGGGGGTTAGATACAGAGTAAAACTCCCTCGACACTGTCCCCATCAAACACTCCCAGGACAGGTACAGCACGGGGGTTAGATACAGAGTAAAACTCCCTCTACACTGTCCCCATCAAACACTCCCAGGACAGGTACAGTACGGGGGTTAGATACAGAGTAAAACTCCCTCTACACTGTCCCAGCAAACACTCCCAGGACAGGTACAGCACAGGGGTTAGATACAGAGTAAAGCTCCCTCTACACTGTCCGCGTCAAACACTCCATATTGTATACCATCTGCGTGGAGCTGTTCCTGTGCCTGCTTCGCAGGAGGTTGACGGGATTGGCTCTGTGCGAGCCGGCCATGTGGGTCGTCCTCTCGGCTTAAGCTGACGACGTGCTCCTCGTGGTCACAGATCCCGTTAACTTGCGGAGGATGCGCGACTGCCAGCAGACCTTTTCTGCCGCGTCCTCCACTAGGATCAATTGGGAGAAATGTTCCGAACTCCTGGTTGGTCAGTGGCGGGTGGACTCCCTGCTGGAGGAGTTGACACCTTTTGCGTGGAGCACCACGCACCTCCTCTTTCTGGGAGTCCACCTTAGCCCTGCTGCGGAAGCCTGGCTGGCAAACTGGCAGAAGTTGGAGGCGAAAGTCACCACTCGGCTGGGGCGTTGGACAGGCCTGCTCTGAGTGCTTTCCTACAGGGGCCGAGCGCTGGTCATAAACCAACAGGTGGCCTCCATGTTGTGGTACCGGTTGGTCACTTTGGCCCCGCCTCCTGTATTTGCCACCAAGATCCAGAAGAAACTCGTCGATTTCTTCTGGGGCAAGAGGAAACACTGGGTCTCTGCCGCGGTCCTGAGTCTCCCGATTGAGGAGGGCGGTCAGTCGCTGGTGTGCGTCCGCACCCAGGCTGCGACTCTCCGCCTTCGGACCCTGCAGAGATACCTGTACGTTGAGCGTCCTCCCAGATGGTGTGCGCTGGCGACGTATTTTTTCCGCCAGTATCACTGCCTTCAAGATGACACACAGCTCCCGGTGGAGTCCGTCAGCTGCGCCTCTCTGAGGGAGTTGCCTGTCTTTTACCGGGATCTATTCCGAGTCTGGAACATGGTCGCCTCCAGTCAGGGCGCTCCCCTGCCGGCGGAGGTGAGCGCCTTGGCTGTCAGGGCGGCCGACTCCGGGGACAATCCGGCGGGCGGAGGAGTAGCCGAAACTCCCGGGACGCCCCTCACTGCGGGTGGTGAGGGTGCTCGGGAGTGCGGAGCGATCCCGGCCGAGCTGACCCCTGCTCAGCCGGAACTGCTCATCGGACCCAGGCCCCGAAACCCTCCTTGGGAGCCGGTCCCGCACAACCCGAGCCGCCTCTCAGAAATGCCCTCCGTGCCATTCCAATCGGCGCGGAGGGGTTTCCTGTACGGGCTGCTCCTGCACACTCTCCACTTCCACGCCCTCGTCAGCCGGCTGGACACGCCCTGGCGGTCCGCATTGCCATCTGGCGGCGAGGGGAAACGCCGATGGAGGTCTCTCCAAGCGGGAGTCGTCCCCCTTTCCATCGGGGACCTGGGGTGGAGGGTGCTGCACAGAGCAGTCCCGTGCAATAGGCTTTTAAGTAGGTTCACGGACTCCCAAGGCCGCCTGTACGTTCTGCGGCCTGGACGAGTCTGTGTTCCACGTATATACGGAGTGTGCGAGGTTGCAGCCCCTCTTTGAGTATCTGAAGGGGCTGCTCCTCAAATTCTGGCTGCACTTCAGTCCCACGCTCCTGATCTTTGGGCACCCGGTGTGGAGGGGCTTGGGCTGGGATGAGGATCTCTTCGTCTGTCTGCTCCTGGGCCTGGCCAAGGTGACAATTCACAGGTCCAGGTTGCGGGCCGTCGGGGGGGTCCGTTCTCCCCGATTGCCTGCCCCTCTTCCGCGGTTACGTTCGCGCCCGGGTGTCCCTGGAGAAGGAGCATGCGATGTCCGCCGGTACGCTTGAGGCCTTCCGCGACCGGTCGGCACCGCAGGGACTGGAGTGCATCGTCGACGCCGAGAATGGCATTTTAATTTGAGTTTTTTGTTTATTTATCTGGTTTTAATAAAGTTATTTTAAAACTGTGAATATGTATATAAAGGGGGCCTGAGGAATAAAGGCCCCCTCGACGTGAAAAATATAAAAGGGGCCTGGGGTATAAAGGCCACCTTTAAAAAAAAAACGGGGGTTAGATACAGAGTAAAGCTCCCTCTACACTGTCCCCATCAAACACTCCCAGGACAGATACAGCACGGGGTTAGATACAGAGTAAAGCTCCCTCTACACTGTCCCCATCAAACACTCCCAGGACAGATACAGCACAGGGGTTACTCTGGTTTCTCCTCATATCGTATAAATCTTTCGCCTTTTACTAAAGATTTCCGTGGAGAGAAACACTCGAGTTTTGAACAATTTTTTGTGGCCCTGCTTTTAGTGAAAAAAAACCGGGGTTAGATCACAAGTAAAGCTCCCTCTGCACTGTCCACGTCAAACACTCCCATATTGTATACTATCTGCGTGGAGCCCTTCGTGTGCCTGCTTCGCAGGAGATTGACGGGATTGGCTCTGCGCGAGCCGGCCACGCGGGACATCCTCTCGGCTTACACCGACGACGTGCTCCTCGCAATCACAGATCCCGTTGACTTGCGGAGGATGCGCGACTGCCAGCAGACCTTTTCTGCCGCGTCCTCCGCGAGGATCAATTGGGAGAAATGTTCCCGACTCCTGGTTGGTCAGTGGTGGGTGGACTCCCTGCCGGAGGAGATGACACCTTTTGCGTGGAGCACCACGCACCTCCTCTATCTGGGAGTCCACCTTAGCCCCACTGAGGAAGCCTGGCCGGCAAACTGGCAGGAGTTGGAGGCGAAAGTCACCGCTCGGCTGGGGCGTTGGACAGGACTGCTCTGAGTGCTTTCCTACAGGGGCCGAGCGCTGGTCATAAACCAACTGGTGGCCTCCATGCTGTGGTACCGGTTGGTCACTTTGGCCCCGCTCCCTGCATTTGCCGCCAAGATCCAGAAGAAACTCGTCGATTTCTTCTGGGGCAAGAGGAAACACTGGGTCTCTGCCGCGGTCCTGAGTCTCCCGAACGAGGAAGGCGGCCAGTTGCTGGTGTGCGTCTGCACCCAGACTGCGACTCTCCGCCTTCGGACCCTGCAGAGATACCTGTACGTCGAGCGTCCACCCAGATGGTGTGCGCTGGCGACGTATTTTTTCAGCCAGTATCACTGCCTTCGAGACGACACGCAGCTCCTGGCAGAGGCTGTTAGCCGCGCCTCTCTGAGGGAGTTGCCTGTCTTTTACCGGGATCTATTGCGAGTCTGGAACATGGTCGCCTCCAGTCAGGGCGCTCCCCCATCGGCGGAGGAGAGCGCCTCTGGTGTCCGGGCGGCCGAATCCGAGGATGGACCGGTAGGCGGAGGAGTAGCTGAAGCCCCCGGGACGCCCCTCACTGCGGGTGGCGAGGGGGCTCGGGAAAGTGGAGCGCTGCTGGCCGAGCTGACCCCCACTCGGCCGGAACTGCTCATCGGACCCAGGCCCTGAAACCCTTCTCGGGAGCCGGTCCCGCACAACCCGAGCCGCCTCTCGGAAATGCCCTCTGTGCCATTCCAATCGGCGCGGAGAGGTTTCCTGTACGGGCTGCTCTTGCACACTCTCCACTTACTCGCCCTCGTCAGCCGGCCGGACACGCCCTGGCGCTCCGCGTTCACATCTGGCGGCGAGGGGAAACTCCGATGGAGGGGTCTCTATGTGGGAGTCCTGCCCCTTTACATCGGGAGTCCGTGTTTCACATATATGTAGAGTGTGCGAAGTTGCAGCCCCTGTTTGAGTATTTGACGGGGCTGCTCCTCAGGTTCTGGCTGCACTTCAGCCCCACGCTCCTGATCTTTGGGCACCCAGTGCAGAGGGGCGTGGGA
>NW_027141527.1:0-52245 GCF_036365525.1 Heterodontus francisci
CAATGATTATATCAGGGGATATAGCAGTGTGTGTGTGAGAGAGAGAGAGAGAGAGTCATTAACTGTATCTGTTTATAGTGTATCAATGATTATATCAGGGGATATAGCAGTGTGTGTGTGTGTGAGAGAGAGTCATTAACTGTATCTGTTTATAGTGTATCAATGATTATATCAGGGGATATAGCAGTGTGTGTGTGTGAGAGAGAGAGTCATTAACTGTATCTGTTTATAGTGTATCAATGATTATATCAGGGGATATAGCAGTGTGTGTGTGTGAGAGAGAGAGAGTCATTAACTGTATCTGTTTATAGTGTATCAATGATTATATCAGGGGATATAGCAGTGTGTGTGTGTGAGAGAGAGAGAGAGTCATTAACTGTATCTGTTTATAGTGTATCAATGATTATATCAGGGGATATAGCAGTGTGTGTGTGTGAGAGAGAGAGAGTCATTAACTGTATCTGTTTATAGTGTATCAATGATTATATCAGGGGATATAGCAGTGTGTGTGTGTGAGAGAGAGAGTCATTAACTGTATCTGTTTATAGTGTATCAATGATTATATCAGGGGATATAGCAGTGTGTGTGTGAGAGAGAGAGAGTCATTAACTGTATCTGTTTATAGTGTATCAATGATTATATCAGGGGATATAGCAGTGTGTGTGTGAGAGAGAGAGAGTCATTAACTGTATCTGTTTATAGTGTATCAATGATTATATCAGGGGATATAGCAGTGTGTGTGTGAGAGAGAGAGAGTCATTAACTGTATCTGTTTATAGTGTATCAATGATTATATCAGGGGATATAGCAGTGTGTGTGTGTGAGAGAGAGAGAGTCATTAACTGTATCTGTTTATAGTGTATCAATGATTATATCAGGGGATATAGCAGTGTGTGTGTGAGAGAGAGAGAGTCATTAATTGTATCTGTTTATAGTGTATCAATGATTATATCAGGGGATATAGCAGTGTGTGTGTGTGAGAGAGAGAGAGTCATTAACTGTATCTGTTTATAGTGTATCAATGATTATATCAGGGGATATAGCAGTGTGTGTGTGTGAGAGAGAGAGAGTCATTAACTGTATCTGTTTATAGTGTATCAATGATTATATCAGGGGATATAGCAGTGTGTGTGAGAGAGAGAGAGAGAGAGTCATTAACTGTATCTGTTTATAGTGTATCAATGATTATATCAGGGGATATAGCAGTGTGTGTGTGTGAGAGAGAGAGTCATTAATTGTATCTGTTTATAGTGTATCAATGATTATATCAGGGGATATAGCAGTGTGTGTGTGTGAGAGAGAGAGTCATTAACTGTATCTGTTTATAGTGTATCAATGATTATATCAGGGGATATAGCAGTGTGTGTGTGTGAGAGAGAGAGTCATTAACTGTATCTGTTTATAGTGTATCAATGATTATATCAGGGGATATAGCAGTGTGTGTGTGAGAGAGAGAGAGTCATTAATTGTATCTGTTTATAGTGTATCAATGATTATATCAGGGGATATAGCAGTGTGTGTGTGTGAGAGAGAGAGAGTCATTAACTGTATCTGTTTATAGTGTATCAATGATTATATCAGGGGATATAGCAGTGTGTGTGTGAGAGAGAGAGAGAGAGTCATTAACTGTATCTGTTTATAGTGTATCAATGATTATATCAGGGGATATAGCAGTGTGTGTGTGTGAGAGAGAGAGTCATTAATTGTATCTGTTTATAGTGTATCAATGATTATATCAGGGGATATAGCAGTGTGTGTGTGTGAGAGAGAGAGTCATTAACTGTATCTGTTATAGTGTATCAATGATTATATCAGGGGATATAGCAGTGTGTGTGTGTGAGAGAGAGAGTCATTAACTGTATCTGTTTATAGTGTATCAATGATTATATCAGGGGATATAGCAGTGTGTGTGTGAGAGAGAGAGAGTCATTAATTGTATCTGTTTATAGTGTATCAATGATTATATCAGGGGATATAGCAGTGTGTGTGTGTGAGAGAGAGAGTCATTAACTGTATCTGTTTATAGTGTATCAATGATTATATCAGGGGATATAGCAGTGTGTGTGTGAGAGAGAGAGAGTCATTAACTGTATCTGTTTATAGTGTATCAATGATTATATCAGGGGATATAGCAGTGTGTGTGTGTGAGAGAGAGAGAGTCATTAACTGTATCTGTTTATAGTGTATCAATGATTATATCAGGGGATATAGCAGTGTGTGTGTGAGAGACAGAGAGAGTCATTAACTGTATCTGTTTATAGTGTATCAATGATTATATCAGGGGATATAGCAGTGTGTGTGTGAGAGAGAGAGAGTCATTAACTGTATCTGTTTATAGTGTATCAATGATTATATCAGGGGATATAGCAGTGTGTGTGTGTGAGAGAGAGAGTCATTAACTTGTATCTGTTTATAGTGTATCAATGATTATATCAGGGGATATAGCAGTGTGTGTGTGTGAGAGAGAGAGTCATTAACTGTATCTGTTTATAGTGTATCAATGATTATATCAGGGGATATAGCAGTGTGTGTGTGAGAGAGAGAGAGAGTCATTAACTGTATCTGTTTATAGTGTATCAATGATTATATCAGGGGATATAGCAGTGTGTGTGTGTGAGAGAGAGAGAGTCATTAACTGTATCTGTTTATAGTGTATCAATGATTATATCAGGGGATATAGCAGTGTGTGAGAGAGAGAGAGAGTCATTAACTGTATCTGTTTATAGTGTATCAATGATTATATCAGGGGATATAGCAGTGTGTGTGTGTGAGAGAGAGAGAGAGTCATTAACTGTATCTGTTTATAGTGTATCAATGATTATATCAGGGGATATAGCAGTGTGTGTGTGTGAGAGAGAGTCATTAACTGTATCTGTTTATAGTGTATCAATGATTATATCAGGGGATATAGCAGTGTGTGTGTGTGAGAGAGAGAGTCATTAACTGTATCTGTTTATAGTGTATCAATGATTATATCAGGGGATATAGCAGTGTGTGTGAGAGAGAGAGAGAGTCATTAACTGTATCTGTTTATAGTGTATCAATGATTATATCAGGGGATATAGCAGTGTGTGTGTGAGAGAGAGAGAGTCATTAACTGTATCTGTTTATAGTGTATCAATGATTATATCAGGGGATATAGCAGTGTGTGAGAGAGAGAGAGAGTCATTAACTGTATCTGTTTATAGTGTATCAATGATTATATCAGGGGATATAGCAGTGTGTGTGAGAGAGAGAGAGAGTCATTAACTGTATCTGTTTATAGTGTATCAATGATTATATCAGGGGATATAGCAGTGTGTGTGTGAGAGAGAGAGAGTCATTAACTGTATCTGTTTATAGTGTATCAATGATTATATCAGGGGATATAGCAGTGTGTGTGAGAGAGAGAGAGTCATTAACTGTATCTGTTTATAGTGTATCAATGATTATATCAGGGGATATAGCAGTGTGTGTGTGAGAGAGAGAGAGTCATTAACTGTATCTGTTTATAGTGTATCAATGATTATATCAGGGGATATAGCAGTGTGTGTGTGAGAGAGAGAGAGTCATTAACTGTATCTGTTTATAGTGTATCAATGATTATATCAGGGGATATAGCAGTGTGTGTGTGTGTGAGAGAGAGAGAGTCATTAACTGTATCTGTTTATAGTGTATCAATGATTATATCAGGGGATATAGCAGTGTGTGTGTGTGAGAGAGAGAGTCATTAACTGTATCTGTTTATAGTGTATCAATGATTATATCAGGGATATAGCAGTGTGTGTGTGAGAGAGAGAGTCATTAACTGTATCTGTTTATAGTGTATCAATGATTATATCAGGGGATATAGCAGTGTGTGTGAGAGAGAGAGAGAGTCATTAACTGTATCTGTTTATAGTGTATCAATGATTATATCAGGGGATATAGCAGTGTGTGTGTGTGTGAGAGAGAGAGTCATTAACTGTATCTGTTTATAGTGTATCAATGATTATATCAGGGGATATAGCAGTGTGTGTGTGAGAGAGAGAGAGTCATTAACTGTATCTGTTTATAGTGTATCAATGATTATATCAGGGGATATAGCAGTGTGTGTGTGAGAGAGAGAGAGAGTCATTAACTGTATCTGTTTATAGTGTATCAATGATTATATCAGGGGATATAGCAGTGTGTGTGTGTGAGAGAGAGAGTCATTAACTGTATCTGTTTATAGTGTATCAATGATTATATCAGGGGATATAGCAGTGTGTGTGTGTGAGAGAGAGAGTCATTAACTGTATCTGTTTATAGTGTATCAATGATTATATCAGGGGATATAGCAGTGTGTGTGTGAGAGAGAGAGAGTCATTAACTGTATCTGTTTATAGTGTATCAATGATTATATCAGGGGATATAGCAGTGTGTGTGTGTGTGAGAGAGAGTCATTAACTGTATCTGTTTATAGTGTATCAATGATTATATCAGGGGATATAGCAGTGTGTGTGTGAGAGAGAGAGAGTCATTAACTGTATCTGTTTATAGTGTATCAATGATTATATCAGGGGATATAGCAGTGTGTGTGTGAGAGAGAGAGAGTCATTAACTGTATCTGTTTATAGTGTATCAATGATTATATCAGGGGATATAGCAGTGTGTGTGTGTGAGAGAGAGAGTCATTAACTGTATCTGTTTATAGTTTATCAATGATTATATCAGGGGATATAGCAGTGTGTGTGTGAGAGAGAGAGAGTCATTAACTGTATCTGTTTATAGTGTATCAATGATTATATCAGGGGATATAGCAGTGTGTGTGTGTGAGAGAGAGAGTCATTAACTGTATCTGTTTATAGTTTATCAATGATTATATCAGGGGATATAGCAGTGTGTGTGTGTGAGAGAGAGAGAGTCATTAACTGTATCTGTTTATAGTGTATCAATGATTATATCAGGGGATATAGCAGTGTGTGTGTGAGAGAGAGAGTCATTAACTGTATCTGTTTATAGTGTATCAATGATTATATCAGGGGATATAGCAGTGTGTGTGTGAGAGAGAGAGAGAGTCATTAACTGTATCTGTTTATAGTGTATCAATGATTATATCAGGGGATATAGCAGTGTGTGTGTGAGAGAGAGAGAGTCATTAACTGTATCTGTTTATAGTGTATCAATGATTATATCAGGGGATATAGCAGTGTGTGTGTGAGAGAGAGAGAGAGTCATTAACTGTATCTGTTTATAGTGTATCAATGATTATATCAGGGGATATAGCAGTGTGTGTGTGTGAGAGAGAGAGAGTCATTAACTGTATCTGTTTATAGTGTATCAATGATTATATCAGGGGATATAGCAGTGTGTGTGTGTGAGAGAGAGAGAGTCATTAACTGTATCTGTTTATAGTGTATCAATGATTATATCAGGGGATATAGCAGTGTGTGTGTGTGAGAGAGAGAGAGAGTCATTAACTGTATCTGTTTATAGTGTATCAATGATTATATCAGGGGATATAGCAGTGTGTGTGTGTGAGAGAGAGTCATTAACTGTATCTGTTTATAGTGTATCAATGATTATATCAGGGGATATAGCAGTGTGTGTGTGTGAGAGAGAGAGTCATTAACTGTATCTGTTTATAGTGTATCAATGATTATATCAGGGGATATAGCAGTGTGTGTGTGTGAGAGAGAGAGAGTCATTAACTGTATCTGTTTATAGTGTATCAATGATTATATCAGGGGATATAGCAGTGTGTGTGTGTGAGAGAGAGAGTCATTAACTGTATCTGTTTATAGTGTATCAATGATTATATCAGGGGATATAGCAGTGTGTGTGTGAGAGAGAGAGAGAGTCATTAACTGTATCTGTTTATAGTGTATCAATGATTATATCAGGGGATATAGCAGTGTGTGTGAGAGAGAGAGAGAGTCATTAACTGTATCTGTTTATAGTGTATCAATGATTATATCAGGGGATATAGCAGTGTGTGTGTGTGAGAGAGAGAGAGAGAGTCATTAACTGTATCTGTTTATAGTGTATCAATGATTATATCAGGGGATATAGCAGTGTGTGTGTGTGTGAGAGAGAGTCATTAACTGTATCTGTTTATAGTGTATCAATGATTATATCAGGGGATATAGCAGTGTGTGTGTGTGAGAGAGAGAGTCATTAACTGTATCTGTTTATAGTGTATCAATGATTATATCAGGGGATATAGCAGTGTGTGTGTGTGAGAGAGAGAGAGTCATTAACTGTATCTGTTTATAGTGTATCAATGATTATATCAGGGGATATAGCAGTGTGTGTGTGTGAGAGAGAGAGAGAGTCATTAACTGTATCTGTTTATAGTGTATCAATGATTATATCAGGGGATATAGCAGTGTGTGTGTGTGTGAGAGAGAGAGTCATTAACTGTATCTGTTTATAGTGTATCAATGATTATATCAGGGGATATAGCAGTGTGTGTGTGTGAGAGAGAGAGTCATTAACTGTATCTGTTTATAGTGTATCAATGATTATATCAGGGGATATAGCAGTGTGTGTGTGAGAGAGAGAGAGTCATTAACTGTATCTGTTTATAGTGTATCAATGATTATATCAGGGGATATAGCAGTGTGTGTGTGAGAGAGAGAGAGTCATTAACTGTATCTGTTTATAGTGTATCAATGATTATATCAGGGGATATAGCAGTGTGTGTGTGTGTGAGAGAGAGAGTCATTAACTGTATCTGTTTATAGTGTATCAATGATTATATCAGGGGATATAGCAGTGTGTGTGTGAGAGAGAGAGAGTCATTAACTGTATCTGTTTATAGTGTATCAATGATTATATCAGGGGATATAGCAGTGTGTGTGTGAGAGAGAGAGAGTCATTAACTGTATCTGTTTATAGTGTATCAATGATTATATCAGGGGATATAGCAGTGTGTGTGTGTGTGAGAGAGAGAGTCATTAACTGTATCTGTTTATAGTGTATCAATGATTATATCAGGGGATATAGCAGTGTGTGTGTGAGAGAGAGAGAGTCATTAACTGTATCTGTTTATAGTGTATCAATGATTATATCAGGGGATATAGCAGTGTGTGTGTGAGAGAGAGAGAGAGTCATTAACTGTATCTGTTTATAGTGTATCAATGATTATATCAGGGGATATAGCAGTGTGTGTGTGTGAGAGAGAGAGAGTCATT
Organism: Heterodontus francisci; assembly: GCF_036365525.1. NCBI lineage: Eukaryota > Metazoa > Chordata > Chondrichthyes > Heterodontiformes > Heterodontidae > Heterodontus > Heterodontus francisci. Next base: position 7,137 of record NW_027141527.1, read on the forward strand.
AACTGTATCTGTTTATAGTGTATCAATGATTATATCAGGGGATATAGCAGTGTGTGTGTGTGAGAGAGAGAGTCATTAACTGTATCTGTTTATAGTGTATCAATGATTATATCAGGGGATATAGCAGTGTGTGTGTGTGAGAGAGAGAGTCATTAACTGTATCTGTTTATAGTGTATCAATGATTATATCAGGGGATATAGCAGTGTGTGTGTGAGAGAGAGAGAGAGTCATTAACTGTATCTGTTTATAGTGTATCAATGATTATATCAGGGGATATAGCAGTGTGTGTGTGTGAGAGAGAGAGTCATTAACTGTATCTGTTTATAGTGTATCAATGATTATATCAGGGGATATAGCAGTGTGTGTGAGAGAGAGAGAGAGAGTCATTAACTGTATCTGTTTATAGTGTATCAATGATTATATCAGGGGATATAACAGTGTGTGTGTGAGAGAGAGAGAGTCATTAACTGTATCTGTTTATAGTGTATCAATGATTATATCAGGGGATATAGCAGTGTGTGTGAGAGAGAGAGAGAGAGTCATTAACTGTATCTGTTTATAGTGTATCAATGATTATATCAGGGGATATAGCAGTGTGTGTGTGAGAGAGAGAGTCATTAACTGTATCTGTTTATAGTGTATCAATGATTATATCAGGGGATATAGCAGTGTGTGAGAGAGAGAGAGAGTCATTAACTGTATCTGTTTATAGTGTATCAATGATTATATCAGGGGATATAGCAGTGTGTGTGTGTGTGAGAGAGAGAGAGAGTCATTAACTGTATCTGTTTATAGTGTATCAATGATTATATCAGGGGATATAGCAGTGTGTGAGAGAGAGAGAGAGTCATTAACTGTATCTGTTTATAGTGTATCAATGATTATATCAGGGGATATAGCAGTGTGTGTGTGTGAGAGAGAGAGAGAGTCATTAACTGTATCTGTTTATAGTGTATCAATGATTATATCAGGGGATATAGCAGTGTGTGTGTGAGAGAGAGAGAGTCATTAACTGTATCTGTTTATAGTGTATCAATGATTATATCAGGGGATATAGCAGTGTGTGTGTGTGAGAGAGAGAGAGTCATTAACTGTATCTGTTTATAGTGTATCAATGATTATATCAGGGGATATAGCAGTGTGTGTGTGAGAGAGAGAGAGAGTCATTAACTGTATCTGTTTATAGTGTATCAATGATTATATCAGGGGATATAGCAGTGTGTGTGAGAGAGAGAGAGAGAGAGAGTCATTAACTGTATCTGTTTATAGTGTATCAATGATTATATCAGGGGATATAGCAGTGTGTGTGAGAGAGAGAGAGAGAGTCATTAACTGTATCTGTTTATAGTTTATCAATGATTATATCAGGGGATATAGCAGTGTGTGTGTGAGAGAGAGAGAGAGTCATTAACTGTATCTGTTTATAGTGTATCAATGATTATATCAGGGGATATAGCAGTGTGTGTGTGAGAGAGAGAGAGAGAGAGAGTCATTAACTGTATCTGTTTATAGTGTATCAATGATTATATCAGGGGATATAGCAGTGTGTGTGAGAGAGAGAGAGAGTCATTAACTGTATCTGTTTATAGTGTATCAATGATTATATCAGGGGATATAGCAGTGTGTGTGTGTGAGAGAGAGAGTCATTAACTGTATCTGTTTATAGTGTATCAATGATTATATCAGGGGATATAGCAGTGTGTGTGTGTGAGAGAGAGAGTCATTAACTGTATCTGTTTATAGTGTATCAATGATTATATCAGGGGATATAGCAGTGTGTGTGTGTGTGAGAGAGAGTCATTAACTGTATCTGTTTATAGTGTATCAATGATTATATCAGGGGATATAGCAGTGTGTGTGTGTGAGAGAGAGAGTCATTAACTGTATCTGTTTATAGTGTATCAATGATTATATCAGGGGATATAGCAGTGTGTGTGTGAGAGAGAGAGAGAGAGTCATTAACTGTATCTGTTTATAGTGTATCAATGATTATATCAGGGGATATAGCAGTGTGTGTGTGAGAGAGAGAGAGTCATTAACTGTATCTGTTTATAGTGTATCAATGATTATATCAGGGGATATAGCAGTGTGTGTGTGAGAGAGAGAGAGTCATTAACTGTATCTGTTTATAGTGTATCAATGATTATATCAGGGGATATAGCAGTGTGTGTGAGAGAGAGAGAGAGAGTCATTAACTGTATCTGTTTATAGTGTATCAATGATTATATCAGGGGATATAGCAGTGTGTGTGTGAGAGAGAGAGAGTCATTAACTGTATCTGTTTATAGTGTATCAATGATTATATCAGGGGATATAGCAGTGTGTGTGTGTGTGAGAGAGAGTCATTAACTGTATCTGTTTATAGTGTATCAATGATTATATCAGGGGATATAGCAGTGTGTGTGTGTGAGAGAGAGAGTCATTAACTGTATCTGTTTATAGTGTATCAATGATTATATCAGGGGATATAGCAGTGTGTGTGTGTGTGAGAGAGAGTCATTAACTGTATCTGTTTATAGTGTATCAATGATTATATCAGGGGATATAGCAGTGTGTGTGTGAGAGAGAGAGAGTCATTAACTGTATCTGTTTATAGTGTATCAATGATTATATCAGGGGATATAGCAGTGTGTGTGTGTGAGAGAGAGAGAGTCATTAACTGTATCTGTTTATAGTGTATCAATGATTATATCAGGGGATATAGCAGTGTGTGTGTGAGAGAGAGAGAGAGTCATTAACTGTATCTGTTTATAGTGTATCAATGATTATATCAGGGGATATAGCAGTGTGTGTGTGAGAGAGAGAGAGAGTCATTAACTGTATCTGTTTATAGTGTATCAATGATTATATCAGGGGATATAGCAGTGTGTGTGTGAGAGAGAGAGAGTCATTAACTGTATCTGTTTATAGTGTATCAATGATTATATCAGGGGATATAGCAGTGTGTGTGTGAGAGAGAGAGAGTCATTAACTGTATCTGTTTATAGTGTATCAATGATTATATCAGGGGATATAGCAGTGTGTGTGTGAGAGAGAGAGAGTCATTAACTGTATCTGTTTATAGTGTATCAATGATTATATCAGGGGATATAGCAGTGTGTGTGTGTGAGAGAGAGAGAGTCATTAACTGTATCTGTTTATAGTGTATCAATGATTATATCAGGGGATATAGCAGTGTGTGAGAGAGAGAGAGAGTCATTAACTGTATCTGTTTATAGTGTATCAATGATTATATCAGGGGATATAGCAGTGTGTGTGTGTGTGAGAGAGAGAGAGAGTCATTAACTGTATCTGTTTATAGTGTATCAATGATTATATCAGGGGATATAGCAGTGTGTGTGTGTGAGAGAGAGAGAGTCATTAACTGTATCTGTTTATAGTGTATCAATGATTATATCAGGGGATATAGCAGTGTGTGTGTGTGTGAGAGAGAGAGAGTCATTAACTGTATCTGTTTATAGTGTATCAATGATTATATCAGGGGATATAGCAGTGTGTGTGTGTGAGAGAGAGAGAGAGTCATTAACTGTATCTGTTTATAGTGTATCAATGATTATATCAGGGGATATAGCAGTGTGTGTGTGTGAGAGAGAGAGAGTCATTAACTGTATCTGTTTATAGTGTATCAATGATTATATCAGGGGATATAGCAGTGTGTGTGTGAGAGAGAGAGAGTCATTAACTGTATCTGTTTATAGTGTATCAATGATTATATCAGGGGATATAGCAGTGTGTGTGTGTGTGAGAGAGAGAGTCATTAACTGTATCTGTTTATAGTGTATCAATGATTATATCAGGGGATATAGCAGTGTGTGTGAGAGAGAGAGAGAGAGTCATTAACTGTATCTGTTTATAGTGTATCAATGATTATATCAGGGGATATAGCAGTGTGTGTGTGAGAGAGAGAGAGTCATTAACTGTATCTGTTTATAGTGTATCAATGATTATATCAGGGGATATAGCAGTGTGTGTGTGTGTGAGAGAGAGAGTCATTAACTGTATCTGTTTATAGTGTATCAATGATTATATCAGGGGATATAGCAGTGTGTGTGTGAGAGAGAGAGTCATTAACTGTATCTGTTTATAGTGTATCAATGATTATATCAGGGGATATAGCAGTGTGTGTGTGAGAGAGAGAGAGTCATTAACTGTATCTGTTTATAGTGTATCAATGATTATATCAGGGGATATAGCAGTGTGTGTGTGAGAGAGAGAGAGAGTCATTAACTGTATCTGTTTATAGTGTATCAATGATTATATCAGGGGATATAGCAGTGTGTGTGTGTGAGAGAGAGAGTCATTAACTGTATCTGTTTATAGTGTATCAATGATTATATCAGGGGATATAGCAGTGTGTGTGTGAGAGAGAGAGAGAGTCATTAACTGTATCTGTTTATAGTGTATCAATGATTATATCAGGGGATATAGCAGTGTGTGTGTGTGAGAGAGAGAGTCATTAACTGTATCTGTTTATAGTGTATCAATGATTATATCAGGGGATATAGCAGTGTGTGTGTGTGAGAGAGAGAGTCATTAACTGTATCTGTTTATAGTGTATCAATGATTATATCAGGGGATATAGCAGTGTGTGTGTGAGAGAGAGAGTCATTAACTGTATCTGTTTATAGTGTATCAATGATTATATCAGGGGATATAGCAGTGTGTGTGTGAGAGAGAGAGTCATTAACTGTATCTGTTTATAGTGTATCAATGATTATATCAGGGGATATAGCAGTGTGTGTGTGAGAGAGAGAGAGAGTCATTAACTGTATCTGTTTATAGTGTATCAATGATTATATCAGGGGATATAGCAGTGTGTGTGTGTGAGAGAGAGAGAGTCATTAACTGTATCTGTTTATAGTGTATCAATGATTATATCAGGGGATATAGCAGTGTGTGTGTGTGTGAGAGAGAGAGAGTCATTAACTGTATCTGTTTATAGTGTATCAATGATTATATCAGGGGATATAGCAGTGTGTGTGTGAGAGAGAGAGAGTCATTAACTGTATCTGTTTATAGTGTATCAATGATTATATCAGGGGATATAGCAGTGTGTGTGTGTGTGTGAGAGAGAGTCATTAACTGTATCTGTTTATAGTGTATCAATGATTATATCAGGGGATATAGCAGTGTGTGTGTGAGAGAGAGAGTCATTAACTGTATCTGTTTATAGTGTATCAATGATTATATCAGGGGATATAGCAGTGTGTGTGTGTGAGAGAGAGAGAGTCATTAACTGTATCTGTTTATAGTGTATCAATGATTATATCAGGGGATATAGCAGTGTGTGTGTGAGAGAGAGTCATTAACTGTATCTGTTTATAGTGTATCAATGATTATATCAGGGGATATAGCAGTGTGTGTGAGAGAGAGAGAGTCATTAACTGTATCTGTTTATAGTGTATCAATGATTATATCAGGGGATATAGCAGTGTGTGTGTGAGAGAGAGAGAGTCATTAACTGTATCTGTTTATAGTGTATCAATGATTATATCAGGGGATATAGCAGTGTGTGTGTGAGAGAGAGAGAGAGTCATTAACTGTATCTGTTTATAGTGTATCAATGATTATATCAGGGGATATAGCAGTGTGTGTGTGTGTGAGTGAGAGAGAGTCATTAACTGTATCTGTTTATAGTGTATCAATGATTATATCAGGGGATATAGCAGTGTGTGTGTGTGTGAGAGAGAGAGTCATTAACTGTATCTGTTTATAGTGTATCAATGATTATATCAGGGGATATAGCAGTGTGTGTGTGTGAGAGAGAGAGTCATTAACTGTATCTGTTTATAGTGTATCAATGATTATATCAGGGGATATAGCAGTGTGTGTGTGAGAGAGAGAGAGAGTCATTAACTGTATCTGTTTATAGTGTATCAATGATTATATCAGGGGATATAGCAGTGTGTGTGTGTGTGAGAGAGAGTCATTAACTGTATCTGTTTATAGTGTATCAATGATTATATCAGGGGATATAGCAGTGTGTGTGTGAGAGAGAGAGTCATTAACTGTATCTGTTTATAGTGTATCAATGATTATATCAGGGGATATAGCAGTGTGTGTGTGTGTGTGAGAGAGAGTCATTAACTGTATCTGTTTATAGTGTATCAATGATTATATCAGGGGATATAGCAGTGTGTGTGTGAGAGAGAGAGTCATTAACTGTATCTGTTTATAGTGTATCCATGATTATATCAGGGGATATAGCAGTGTGTGTGAGAGAGAGAGAGAGAGTCATTAACTGTATCTGTTTATAGTGTATCAATGATTATATCAGGGGATATAGCAGTGTGTGTGTGTGTGAGAGAGAGAGTCATTAACTGTATCTGTTTATAGTGTATCAATGATTATATCAGGGGATATAGCAGTGTGTGTGTGAGAGAGAGAGAGAGTCATTAACTGTATCTGTTTATAGTGTATCAATGATTATATCAGGGGATATAGCAGTGTGTGTGTGAGAGAGAGAGAGAGTCATTAACTGTTTCTGTTTATAGTGTATCAATGATTATATCAGGGGATATAGCAGTGTGTGTGTGTGTGAGAGAGAGAGAGTCATTAACTGTATCTGTTTTTCGTGTATCAATGATTATATCAGGGGATATAGCAGTGTGTGTGTGAGAGAGAGAGAGTCATTAACTGTATCTGTTTATAGTGTATCAATGATTATATCAGGGGATATAGCAGTGTGTGTGTGTGTGTGAGAGAGAGTCATTAACTGTATCTGTTTATAGTGTATCAATGATTATATCAGGGGATATAGCAGTGTGTGTGTGTGTGAGAGAGAGTCATTAACTTTATCTGTTTATAGTGTATCAATGATTATATCAGGGGATATAGCAGTGTGTGTGTGAGAGAGAGAGTCATTAACTGTATCTGTTTATAGTGTATCAATGATTATATCAGGGGATATAGCAGTGTGTGTGTGAGAGAGAGAGTCATTAACTGTATCTGTTTATAGTGTATCAATGATTATATCAGGGGATATAGCAGTGTGTGTGTGAGAGAGAGAGAGAGTCATTAACTGTATCTGTTTATAGTGTATCAATGATTATATCAGGGGATATAGCAGTGTGTGTGTGAGAGAGAGAGAGAGTCATTAACTGTATCTGTTTATAGTGTATCAATGATTATATCAGGGGATATAGCAGTGTGTGTGTGTGAGAGAGAGAGTCATTAACTGTATCTGTTTATCGTGTATCCATGATTATATCAGGGGATATAGCAGTGTGTGTGTGTGAGAGAGAGAGAGTCATTAACTGTATCTGTTTATCGTGTATCCATGATTATATCAGGGGATATAGCAGTGTGTGTGTGAGAGAGAGAGAGAGTCATTAACTGTATCTGTTTATAGTGTATCAATGATTATATCAAGGGATATAGCAGTGTGTGTGAGAGAGAGAGAGAGAGTCATTAACTGTATCTGTTTATAGTGTATCAATGATTATATCAGGGGATATAGCAGTGTGTGTGTGTGAGAGAGAGAGTCATTAACTGTATCTGTTTATAGTGTATCAATGATTATATCAGGGGATATAGCAGTGTGTGTGTGAGAGAGAGAGAGAGTCATTAACTGTATCTGTTTATAGTGTATCAATGATTATATCAGGGGATATAGCAGTGTGTGTGTGTGAGAGAGAGAGAGTCATTAACTGTATCTGTTTATAGTGTATCAATGATTATATCAGGGGATATAGCAGTGTGTGTGTGAGAGAGAGACAGAGAGTCATTAACTGTATCTGTTTATAGTGTATCAATGATTATATCAGGGGATATAGCAGTGTGTGTGAGAGAGAGAGAGAGTCATTCACTGTATCTGTTTATAGTGTATCAATGATTATATCAGGGGATATAGCAGTGTGTGTGTGTGAGAGAGAGAGTCATTAACTGTATCTGTTTATAGTGTATCAATGATTATATCAGGGGATATAGCAGTGTGTGTGTGTGAGAGAGAGAGTCATTAACTGTATCTGTTTATAGTGTATCAATGATTATATCAGGGGATATAGCAGTGTGTGTGAGAGAGAGAGAGTCATTAACTGTATCTGTTTATAGTGTATCAATGATTATATCAGGGGATATAGCAGTGTGTGTGAGAGAGAGAGTCATTAACTGTATCTGTTTATAGTGTATCCATGATTATATCAGGGGATATAGCAGTGTGTGTGTGTGTGTGAGAGAGAGTCATTAACTGTATCTGTTTATAGTGTATGCATCATTATTTCGGGAGATCTCGCAATGTGTGTGTCTGTGTGTGTGTGTGTGTGTGTGTGTGTGTGTGTGTGTGTGTGTGTGTGTGTGTGTGTGTGTGTGTGTGTGTGTGTGTGTGTGTGTGACAGAAAGAGAGTCATTAACTGTATCTGTTTTTCGTGTATCCATGATTATATCAGGGGACATCGAATCATGTCATGTTTACATCACTGAGACAGACCAATTGGCCTCTGTGTCTGTGCTGGATCTTTGTTTTGTCCCATTCCGCCCGCCTATTCCCCCTAACCCTGGAAATGTTTTCTCTTCAGATAATTATCCAGCTCCTTTTTGAAAGTCTCGATTGAATCTGCCTCCACCACACTCTCAGGCAGTACATTCCAGATTCTAACCACTCTCTGCATAAAAACCTGTTCCCTCCTGTCGCTCTTGTTTCTTTAACCAATCACCTTATATTATTGTCCCCTGCTTCTCGACGCTTCCAGCAGTGGGTTCACTTTCTCTCCATCTGCTCCGTCCAGAACCCTCGTGATTTTGAACACCTCGATTACTCCCCATTTTAATCTTCTGTGAAAAGAACAGCCCCAGATTCTCCAAACTATCCACGTAACTGAAGTCCCTCATCACTGGGATCATTCTGTGCACCCTCTCTCATGCCTTTACATCCTTCCCAAAGTGTGCTATCCAGAACTGGACAGAATATTATAGTTGAGGCTGAACCAGTGTTTTGTAAAACTTCACCGTAACTTCCTTGTTTTTGTACTCTGTGCTTCTATTTATAAATCCCCGGATCCCGTGTGCTTTATTTACCACTTTTTCACCCTGCCACCTTCACTGATTTGTACACACCTACCCCCAGGCCGCTCTGCTCCTGCATCCCCTTTAGAATTGTACCCTTTAATTTGCGTTGCCTCTCCTCATTCTTCCCACCAAAGTGAATCACTTCACACTTCTCTGCATTAAATTTCAGCTGCCACTTGTCTGCCCTGTCCACCAGCCAGCCAGCCTGTGCCCTCTTTAACTTTATCACGATCCTCCTCACAGTTCACAGTACTTCCAAGTTTTGTGTCATCTGCACGTGTTGAAATTGTGCCCTGTACGTCCAAAGTCTAGGTCATTAACATTGATCAAGAAACGCAGGGGTCCCAACACTGACCCCTGGGGAATCCCCACTATCTACCTGCCTCCAGTCTGAAAAAACAACGGTTCACCACTACTCTCTGTTCCCTGTCACTCAGCCAACTTTGTATCCACGCTGCTACTTTTATCCCATGGGCTCCAACTTTGCTGACAAGCCTGTCATGTGGCACTTTATCAAACACCTTTTGGAAGTCCATGTTCATCACATCAACCGCATTACCCTCATCGACCCTCCCTGTTACCTCTTCAAAAAACTCAGTCAAATTAGTTCAGCACAACTTGCCCTTAACAAGTCTGTGCTGGCTTTCCTTATTTAATCCGCATTTGTCCAAGTCACTTAATTTTGTCCTAGATTATCGTTTGGAAAAGCTTTCTCACCGCCGAGGTTAAACTGGCCTGTAGTAGCTGGGTTTATCCTTGCACCCTTTTTTGATTAAGGGTGTCACGTTTGCAATTCTCCAGTCCTCTGGCACCAGCCCCGTCTCTAAGGAGGATTGGAAGATTATGGTCAGTGCTTCAGCAATTTCCACTCTTACTTCCCTCAGTAACCGAAGATGCATCTGTTCCGATCTTGGTGACTTGTTAACTTTAAGCACAGCCAGCCTTTCTGATACCACCTCTTAATTAATTTTTAACCCGTCCAGTATCTCAACTACCTCCTCTTTGCAACATTGTCAGCAGCATCTTCCTTGTAAAGACATTGTATTCATTTAGTACCTCAGCCATGCCCCCTGCCTCCATCCGTAAATCCCCTTTTGGTCCCTTATCGGCCCTCATCCTTTCATCACCCTTTACTATTTATATGCCTGTCGAAGACTTTTGTATTCCCTTTTATGTTAGCTGCCAGTCTTCTCTCATACTCTCTCTTTGCTGCTCTTATTTCTTTTTTCACTTCTCCTCTGAACTTTCTATATTCGGCCTAGTTCTCAACCTACCGCCTGTCATATGCACCCTTTTTCTGCTCTATCTCTTTCGTCATCCGAGGAGCTCCTGCTTTGTTTGCCCTACCTTCCGCCCTTGTGGGAATATACCTGGCCTGTATCTGAACTATCTCCCCTTCAAAGGCACCTCATCGTTCCTTTATAGTTTCGCCTGCCGATCTTTGATTCCGTTTTGCCTGGGCCAGATCCATTCTCATCCCAGTGGAATTGGCCCCCTCCCATTTAAGTATTTTTTACTCTGGATTGCTGCCTTGTCCTTTTCCATAGTTCACCTAAAACCTTCTGACACTATGATCACTCTTCCCTAAATGATCCCCTACTGACATTTGATCCACTTGACCCAGCTCTTTTCCCGGAACCAGGTCCATGCAGTGCCTCATTCCTCATTGGACCAGTAGCATACTGATGTAGAAAATTCTCCTGAACACAGTTCTCTGCCCCTCTCTGACCTTTGCTCTATTATTAACCCAGCCCATGTTAGGATAGTTGAAGTCCCCCATTATAAACACTATAACTCTTGCATCTCTCTGTAATTTCCTTGCAAATTTATTCCTTCTTTCTCACCAGTTGGCGGCCTATAGAATAAACCCAGTCATGTATTAATCTAAAACCAAATAGATTCTATCCTTGACCCCTCTCGGACATCTTCTCCAGCACTGTAATGTTCTCATTAATCAGTACTGCGACCCCTCCTCCTTTCTTTCCTTCCGTATCTTTCCTGCACACCTTGGCTCCAGGGATATTAAGTACCCAGTCCCGTCCTTTTTAGAGCTGTGACATCGTATTCTCACGTGGCTTTCTGCAGCTCACCAACCTTGTTTACCACACTGCACGCAGTCACATAGGTGCACAGTAAGCCTAATTTAGACCTTATTACAGTCCCTCTAATGCTGACCCCACCTAATATCTTACTGTTTCCCATCATCCGGAGATTGCCACCTTTGAGGACTTACTTGGTGAGATTCTTTCCTGGCTTCTGAAACTCTGCCTGCAGGACCTCTTTCTGCCTATGTCGTTGGTACCAACGTGGACCACGACCGCTGACTGTTCACCCTCCTCGCTCAGGATGCTCTGCGGCTGCTCAGGGGCGTCCTTGACCCTGGCACCAAGGAGGCAACACACCGTCCTGGATTCACACCTGCGGCCCCAGAAGCGCTCGTCCGCTCCTCTCTCGATAGAATCCCCTATTATTATTGCTTTCTCAATTCTCCTCTTGCAACACTCCCCCACCCAACCCCATACAGCGGAGCCAGCCATGGTGCAGTGACCTGGCTTTGCCCGCACTTCCCAGAGGAACCATCACCCTCGTCCCGTACTCCGTAATGGGATGCTGCTTGGAGAGTGCGATTCACTCAGGGAGACTCCAGCACTACCTGGCTGGTCCTCCTTGACTGCCTGGCGGTCACCCAGTTCCCCTCTGCCCACGTACCCTTAAGCTGCAGGATGGCCCCGTCTATAAACATGCTATCCATGAAATTGTCAGCCTGGCGGATGTGCCGCGGTGATGCCAGCTGCTGCTCGCGCGCCGAAACCCCGGATATATTTATATATTAATGACTTGGATGTGAATGTCGGGGGCATGATGAGTAAGTTTGCAGATGACACCCAAAATTGGTGGTATAGTGGACAGTGAAGAAGGTTGCCTAAGGTTGCAACAGGATATAGATCAACTGGGAAAGTGGGCAAGGGAGCAGCAAATGGAATTTAACGCAGACAAGTGCGAAGTGATGCATTTTGGGAAGTTAAGCCAGGGCAGGACATAAACAGTGAACGGCAGGGCCCTGGGGAGTGCTGTTGAGCAGAGAGACCTTGGGGTGCAAGTACATAGTTCCCTGAAAGTGGCAACACAGGTAGACAGGGTGGCGAAGAAGGCGTATGGCATGCTTGCCTTCATCGGCCGAGGCATTGAGTACAAGAGTTGGGACGTCATGTTACAGTTGTACATAACGTTGGTTCGGCCGCATTTGGAGTACTGTGTGCAGTTCTGGTCACCGCACTACAGGAAAGATGTGATTAAGCTAGAGAGGGTGCAGAAAAGATTCACAAGGATGTTGCCTGGTTTGGAGGGCTTGTGTTATACAGAGAGATTGGATAGGCTGGGTCTGTTTTCCCTGGAGCGAAGGAGGCTGAGAGGGGACATGATAGAGGTATATAAAATTGATAGGGTAGATAGCCAGAGTCTGTTTCCCATGGCAGGGGTGACTAAAACTAGAGGGCATAGATTTAAGGTGAGAGGGGGGAGGTTTAAAGGGGATCAAAGGGGTAAATTTTTCAAACAAAGAATAGTGGGTATCTGGAATGAGCTGCCAGAGGAGGTGGTGGAGGCAGGAACAGTAGCGACACTTAAGAGGCATCTGGACAGATACTTGAATGAGCAAGGCATAGAGGGATACAGAATTAATGCAGGCAGGTGAGATTAGTATAGATGGGCATTATGGTCAGCATGGAAGTGGTGGGCTGAAGGGCCTGTTTCTATGCTGTACGAGTCTATGACTTCCTGCACATGTGGTTGTCCGGGACACGAGAAGTGTCCTGGAGTTCCCACCTGGAGCAGGATGCGCACTGCACGGGTCTGAAGTGCCCTGTCTCAATCTTTAGTGTTACTAAATTATAACATTGGCTTCAGTTTTTAATTATTTGTACTAATTAACAAAGCAAGCTTAACTTAGTAGTTTAGTTTAAATTGATAGCTTACTAGAAATCTCATCCCACATGACTCCCTGTCCTGACACGTCCTTTCTCTCCCGGGACAGCTCGATCCCACTGTGCTCTGACTCTCAGCTCTGCCTCTTTTTCCATCTCCAATTTCGGCTGCTCGCCTGATTAACGCCTCGACCGCAGGTCTCGGGTGTTTCTCGGACCGCTCCCTGTCTCGCGCAAGACCAGAACAGCACGTCTTCCCTCGCTGACCCCGACACACGGACTCCGTAGAAGCAGTAACCCCGTTGACCCGGTCTCTGTGCCGCTTTCAGCCATTCGCAGCGTCTGAGAGCAAAGTGAAACCTCCTCTCCCGGGGAATCGACGGTCGGAAGTTGGTTGGGAGTTTTGGATTGTTTGGGGGAGGAGAGATTGCAGGTGCAGAGGTGGGGGGGGGGCGGGGAAACTGTTCCTGTTTTTGCCTGCTAAATTGTCCCGTACTCTGTGCTTGTGCGTGTGTGTTCAGGTCTTGCGAGACGGATCGCCTTGGGACGCGATGGAATTGGTGAACAAAACGGACGTGTTGGTGAGCGAGCAGCCAGAGTCCTCGGAAAGTCCTGGGGCGGGGCAGCAGGCTCGGAGTGGGCAGGAAGAGGACTGCTTTCAGTGCTTCGTGTGCGGCAAGGGCTTCCGTGGGCCTGCCTCCTGAAAAGGCACCTGCGGGTGCACACCGGCGAGAAGCCCTTCGAGTGCGCGGTGTGCCAGAAGCGGTTCAGCAAGTCCAGCAACCTGACCAGGCATCGGCGATTCCACACCGGAGAGAAACCCTTCGAGTGCGCGGTGTGCCAGAAGCGGTTCTCCACGTGCAACGACCTGCGCGTGCACCAGCGAATTCACACCGGGGAGAAACCCTTCCAGTGCGCGGTGTGTCAGAAACATCAGAAACGGTTCTACACATCTGGCCATTTGATACGGCACCAGCGTACTCACAGTGGGTAAAAAAAAAACGCTCGAGTGATGGGGGTGCCAGGGAGATATCCAGAAGTGGCTCACGTGCGGTGGGGTCCTCCGTCGTTAACTCTGCAAAAAAAAAAAAACAGCATTGCGCTGTCCGGCTGCTCGCCGATGAAAGGCGTTCGAACGGCGTGAAGTTGCTGGGTTTTTTTTTTTTGCGCGGTGGATAACGCACCAAACGTCTCACGGAAAGTTAAATCCTGCCCGTTTTGATCTAAATAATCTTCTCAACAATGTGGTTAGTTGCTGTCAGCTCCACCCCCCCCCCCCCCCCCCCCCCCCCCACCCCACCCCGGCACTGAGAGTAAACTATTCCGAATGTGCGATCTCATTCCTTCAGCTTTTAATTGTTGTTGGAGTTTTTACAAATGATGTCAAATTTGAAATTGTTAACTTTTTTTTCTGGCTTCCTGCCCCCCCCACCCCCCCCCCCCCCCCCCCCCCCCCCCCCCCCCCCCCCCCCCGTCGTTTCCTTTCTGAATCCGATCATTTCCCCTCCCTCTCATGATTTCCCTTTCTGTACCCGATTTAGGGTCAAGAGTGCATGTTCGGCACGCTAGGAGGCTGTTCAGCCCCACTACCCCACTCGATCCCTAAATCTGCATGAGCGAGCCTGTTGAACGGGAGACGCCGTGAGACTCACTCCGACGGCAAATCGTGGGCTCTTCAGATCAGCGGAATAACCGACGTTTTTTGCCTTATAGAAGCTGTTTGCGTAATGAGATGGGTTATCGCACAGATGTTCAGCAATGCCAGTTGCTGAACATCCTGTTACAAACTTGTGTCCCTCTGTCAACTTGCTCAGTGCTAACTGACCCCCGCGACCCTCACCCCACCAACCCGGTGGTTATTTTCACAAGAGAATGCACAGTGCTGGTGGGTTAGATTACAGGATGTGTCCACTGGACTCCCACCAGCACCTACTTTTTAAGTAATAAATAGTCGTTGGTAGTATTGCTGGAAACAGAGAGACACTTTGTCGAAGCATTTCGTCTTGCACTCGTCAGGACAGTTCGCAAGAATAATCAATGTTAAGGGAGAGCAACCGATTTGCACTGTATGAGAAGAGTGTGCTGATCGGTTGGCAAGTGGGCTCTGGTTGCCGTGGCGAATGCACCAGTGTATGGTGACTGGCCGTTAACGGCCGAGAAATTGGTAATACAATCGAATTATACAGCATTTGCAGCTCAGAAGCAGGCCACTCGGCCCAGATGTTCCATGCTGGTGTTGCTGCTCCACTCGAGACTCCTCCTACCCCCTACTTCACTGCACATATGCCTCCCCGATGACCTCGCACTGTAAGTAGCACCTTCAGGATAATGTTCAGTAGTAGCCGTGTGTCCTGGGAGCCTCCTATGACAATAACATCCTTTATCCCAAGGAATCATATATTGCGAGGGGATTTGAATATAAAAGTAGGGAGGTTATGCTTCAGTTATACAGGGCATTTGGTGAGACCACATCTGGAGTACTGTGTACAGTACTGGTCTCCTTATTTCAGGAAGGATGTAAATGCGTTGGAGGCAGTTCAGAGAAGGTTTACTAGACTGATACCTGGAATGGACGGGCTGTCTTATAAGGAAAGGTCGGACAGGCTCGGCTTGTATCCGCTGGAATTTAGAAGAGTAAGAGGCGACTTGATTGAAACATATAAGATCCCGAGGGGTCTTGACTGGGTGGATGTGGAAAGGATGTTTCCCCTTGTGGGACAATCTCGAACTAGGGGTCACTGTTAAAAATAAGGGGTCTCCCATTTAAGACAGAGATGAGGAGAAATATTTTCTCTCTGAGAGTTGTGAGTCTTTGGAATTCTCTTCCTCAAAAGGTGGTGGAAGCAGAGTCTTTGAATATTTTTAAGGCAGAGGTAGATTCTTGATAGGCAAGGGGGTGAAAGGTTATCGGGAGTAGGTGCAAGTGTGGAATCGAGGTTACAATCAGATCAGCCCTGATCTTATTGAATGGCAGAGCAGGCTCGAGGGGCCGAGTGGCCTACTCCTGCCCCGACGCTATGTGGTTTGGGACCTTGTGTCTTTTTCTTTTAAGTCCTCGGTGTGTTTAGATTCGGAGTCTCGCACTACCCTTACCGTTGAGCGTTGTCTTCGAGGATGTTTCTGTGCACACTGCGGTCGAGTACTTCCGTGTACCCGGAATCATGAGCGGAGAACCTTTTAACCGTCACCTGTCTGTGCCATGGAGCCCTCGTGTTCGAAAGCAGCGGAATGACTCCATCAGACCTGGTTCTGGGCACCAGCCTATGAAACAACAAGCGACCAAGCACGGTACTCCGTTGGCTCGCCATTCATAGAGCGGATTATATAATGGTGCACAAGTCCACACAGGGTTGCTCGGACTGTGGCTGGAATATCTCTGAATGCTGTAGCTGAAGTTTACCAGAAATGCTGTGAAATACCAAAAGCTGTCATTGAGGCACATAGCTGAATAAATTACGTGGCATGTTTGTATTTGAATTGAGTGGCTTGACTTTTTTACCCTTCTTCTCTTTCCCACCCCCCCACCCAACCGGTTCATTTTCAGTAAGGGTGTGCCTCATTTTTTGAGACACCCCCTTCCAAACTTAAGTACGGCTTGACTTTAAAAAAAAACAAGCCAGCACTGTTAACTGGACTGTTATTCAAAGAACTTAGAATATTGCGTGCAATTCTGGTCGCCACACTACCAGAAGGGCGTGGAGGCTTTGGAGAGGATACAGAAGAGGTTTACCAGAATGTTGTCTGGTCTGGAGGGCATTAGCGATGAGGAGAGGTTGGTTCAACTCGGATTGTTTTCACTGGAACGACAGAGGTGGAGGGGCGACATGATGGAGCTTTACCAAGTTATGAGCGGCATGGACTAAGTGGACAGTCAGAAGCTTCTTCCCAGGGTGGAAGAGTCAGTTACTAAGGGACATAGGTTTAAGGTGAGAGGGGCAAAGTTTAGAGGGGATGTGCGAGGGTGGTGAGTGCCTGGAACTTCCTGCCAGGGGAGGTGGTGGAAGCAGGTACCATCGAGACGTTTAAGAGGCATCTTGACAAATACATGAATAGGATGGGAATAGAGGGATACGGACCCCGGAAGTGCAGAAGGTTTTAGTTTAGGCAGGCATCAAGATCGGCGCAGGCTTGGAGGGCCGAATGGCCTGTTTCTGTGCTGTACTGTTCTTTGTTCTTTATAAAGATGGACAAAGTCGATATTGTAAGCAATGATAAGGATGTGGCAGACTTGTGGAATGAGCACTTTGCATCCATCTTTACAGCACAGGACAAAACAGCAGCAGGTACAAGGGAAACCTAAAAATGAATCGCGGGTAAACTTCAAAGTCCAAGAAGTGGGAGGAAAAAGGTGAAGGAAATTACACGTTGATGAGGAAATTGTGTGGTAGTCATAGAAAGGTACAGCACAGGAGGACGATACAGCAGTCCCCACTTCCCCCTGCTCCTCCCCCGTACCCCTATAAATTTCTCCCCTTCCAGTATTTAACCAATTCTCCTTTTGAAAGTTGCTCTCCTTCCACCGCCCTATCAGGCACCGCGTTCCAGATCACAACTCGCTGCGCCAAGAAAATTCTCCTCACCTCCCCCTCGACTTCCTGGGGAGTCACCATTGTTCAGAAACTGAACGGGACCAGCCACATAAATACTGTGGCTGCAAGAGCAGGTCAGAGGCTGGGAATTCTACAGCGAGTAACTCACCTCCTGACTCCCCAAAGCCTGTCCACCATCTACAAGGCACAAGTCAGGAGTGTGATGGAATACTCTCCACTTGCCTGGATGGGTGCAGCTCCAACAACACTCAAGAAGCTCGATACCACCAGGAAAAAGCAGCCCGCTTGATTGGCAACCCATCCACAATCACTCCCTCCACCACCGACGCACAGTGGCGGCAGTGTGTACCATCTACAAGATGCACTGCAGCAACTCACCAAGGCTCCTTAGACAGCACCTTCCAAACCCGCGACCTCTACCAACTAGAAGGACAAGGGCAGCAGACGCATGGGAACACCACCACCTGCAAGTTCCCCTCCAAGCCACACACCATCCTGACTTGGAACGATATCGCCGTTCCTTCACTGTCGCTGGGTGTTACAACAGGTGCAAAAGGTGTCTAGGAATCTGTTGCTGTCTTCACCTGATCTTATTCTAACAGGGTTTAATTTTAAACACTGTGTTTTGAGCTTCCCTTTTTGTGAATCCTTGTTCAGTTTTCCAATTATAAGGCAAAGAAACCAACACACCAGGTTTTCTCAGGTTTAGAAACATAGAAAATAGGAACAGGAGTAGGCCATTCGGCCCTTCGAGCCTGCTCTGCCATTCATTATGATCATGGCTGATCATCCAACTCAGTAACCTGTTCCCACTTTCTCCCCATACCCTTTGATCCCTTTGGACCCAAGAGCTATATCTGACTCCTTGAAAACATACAATGTTTTGGCCTCAACTGCTTTCTGTGGTAGCGAATTCCACAGGCTCACCACTCTCTGGGTGAAGAAATTTCTCCTTATCTCAGTCCTGAAAGGTTTACCCCGTATCCTTAGACAATGACCCCTGGTTCTGGACTCCCCCACCATCGGGAACACCCTTCCTGCATCTACTCTGTCAAGTCCTGTTAGAATTTTATACATTTCTATGAGATTCCCCCCTCACTCTTCTGAACTCCAGTGAATATAAAACTAACTGACTCAATCTCTCCTCATCCATCAGTCCTGCCATCCCAGGAATCAGTCTGGCAAACCTTCGCTGCACTCCCTCCAGAGCAAGAACATCCTTCCTCAGATAAGGAGACCAAAACTCCACACACTATTCCAAGTGTGGCCTCACCAAGGCCCTGTATAATTGCAACAAGACATCCCTGCTCCTGTACTCTAATCCTCTCGCTATGAAGGCCAACATACCATTTGCCTTTTTTACCGCCTGTTGCACCTGCATGCTTACCTTCAGCGACTGGTGTACGAGAACACCCGGGTCTTGCTGCATATTCCCCTCTCTCAGTTTATAGCCGTTCAGATAATAATCTGCCTTCCTGTTTTTGCTGCCAAAGTGGATAACCTCATATTTATCCACATTATACTGCATCTGCCATGCATTTGCCCACTCACTCAACTTGTCCAAATCACCCTGAAGCCTCTCTGCATCCTCCTCACAACTCATCCTCCCACCCAGTTTAGTGTCATATGTAAATTTGGAGATATTGCATTTAGTTCCCTTATCTAAATCATTAATATATATTGTGAGGGGAAAAATGAAATTTATTAAAACTTAGACTTAAACTCCAATATGGTTGACGCCTACGGATATACATGCAGGTAGGGACAGAAAAGATAAAGTGGAACAGTTTGAGGCAATATCTTGTTACATTGCTTTGAGCTGATGGTTATAGTTCTATTGTAGGTAGTTCTTGCATTATGTTGGGGCCCAGTATTCTGCTTCAACCTTGTTCATGTAGGAGACTTTTCTCTCTTTGAGGCTTACATGTTTTCACAAGATTCAGTGCCGTGGGAAGCAGATGGAGTCAGGCACGACTGGAGGTTCTGTTCCAACCGGGAGCACACGGCATTCTCTGAGTCGAAATCCCTTGTCGGAAGTTCAAGTCTCAACAGGCCAGCTAGTCATGTGACTAAAACTGGTCTGACCACTTCTTCTGTGTATTGGGGAAGCAACGACTATGCGCCCATTGTTCCAACACTGTCTGTGACTATGCCAATGTCTTTCCAGTCAGGGGCTGGCGGTTTTAATGTTCGTGTGGCGAAATCATGCGTGCCTCAGTCTTGTCAACTGGTTGGGTGGGGGGGGCTTGCCTGAAACGGGGTCAAAATCCTGGAGCTCCCTGCCAAACAGCCCTGTGGGCGTACCGACGCCACACGACCTGCAGCGGTTCAAGAAGGCGGCTCACCACCACCTTCTCGAGGGGCGATTAGGGGTGGGCAATAAATGCTGGCCTGGTCCCGAAAGAATAAAACAAAAATGTTCGGTCATTGACTTTGGATCTGAGAAATGGTGAGACTCGAGAACTGGTGGAGGAGCAGAAGATTGGTTGTCGACAAATAATTAAGGCCGAGTGGCGTGGGCCAAAGCACACACAAAAAGTCTAATGGGATGTTAACCTTATGAAGGCGAGGCGGTGATGTTAAATTGTACAGAGGTATGGTCACACCCTATCTTGAGAACTCCAGTTCTGGGCAATGCACCTCCAATGGTTGAGGGCCGAGCCTTCTGTAGCGCAGAGCACCATTGAGGGAGAGAAACCAAGGGCAGGCAAATGAGTGAAGCAAAGGGAAACGTGGGCTAAAGTGAGCAGTGGAATGTTGTGATGATAAAAGCAAAATACCGCGGATGCTGGAAATCTGAAATAAAAACAAGAAATGCTGGAACCACTCAGCAGGTCTGGCAGCATCTGTGAAAAGAGAAGCAGAGTTAACGTTTCGGGTCAGTGACCCTTCATCGGAACTGACAAATATTAGAAAGGTCACAGGTTATAAGCAAGTGAGGTGGGGGTGGGGCAAGAGATAACAAAGGAGAAGGTGCAGATTGGACAAGGCCACATAGCTGACCAAAAGGTCATGGAGCAAAGGCAAACAATATGTTAATAGTGTGTTGAAAGACAAAGCATTAGTACAGATTAGGTGTTAATGCACTGAATATTGAACAGCAGCGAGTGCAAACCTGAAAAAAAATACAGTGGGTAAGCAAACTGAACAAACTAAGATGAAATGAAATAAGTGCAAAAAAAAGATTGTAAAAAAAGAAAAAATAACTAAAAATGAAAGTAAAAATGGGGGTTGGTGGGGGGGGGGGGGGGGAGGTGGTGGCTGTCATGCTCTGAAATTATTGAACTCAATGTTCAGTCCGGCAGGCTGTAGTGTGCCTAATCGGTAGATGAGATGCTGTTCCTCGAGCTTGCGTTGATGTTCACTGGAACACTGCAGCAATCCCAGGACAGAGATGTGAGCAGGGGGGAGTGTTGAAATGGCCAGCAACCAGAAGCTCAGGGTCCTGCTTGCGGACTGAGCGGAGATGTTCCGCAAAGCGGTCACCCAGTCTGCGCTGGGTCTCCCCAGTGTAGAGGAGACCACATTGTGAGCAGCGAATACAGTATACTACATTGAAAGAAGTACAAGTAAATCGCTGCTTCACCTGAAAGGAGTGTTTGGGGCCTGGGATAGTGAGGAGAGAGGAGGTAAATGGGCAGGTATTACACCTCCTGCGCTTGCAGGGGAAGGTGCCGTGGGAAGGGGACGAGGTGGTGGGGGTAATGGAGGAATGGACCAGGGTGACGCGGAGGGAACGATCCCTTCGGAATGCTGACAGGGGAAGGGAGGGGAAGATGAGTTTGGTGGTGGCAAACTAGCCAACATTAGTGGAATGTTGTGCCCCAGTGATGGAATGAGTAGAGTCAGAGATGGAGGGATGAATCTTGCCTTCACCCTTGTGAGGGTGCAGGAAGAGCAACAGAGGTGAGCGTGACTGCCCTTGACATCAAGGGAGCAGTTGACTGAGTGCGGCGTCAAGGAGCCCAAGCGAAACTGGAGGCAATGGGAATCAGGGGAGAAAGCTCTCCTCCAACCAGCGGAGTCCCGAGCACAAAGGAAGATGGTTGTGGTTGTTGGAGGCCAATCATCTCAGCTCCAGGACATCACTGCAGGAGTTCCTCAGGGTATTGTCCGAGGCCCAGCCATCTTCAGCTGCTTCATCAATGGCCTTCCCTCTGTCATAAGGTCAGAAGTGGGGATGTTCACTGACGCTTGCACAATGCTCACCATTCACGACTCCTCAGATACTGAGGCAGCCTTTGTCCAGACTCCTCTATCAAATCTCCCCTCAATCTCCTTTGCTGTTGGGGAGAACATAGAAAAATCGGAGCAGGAGTAGGCCATTCGGCCCTTCGAGTCTGCACCACCATTCAATACGATCATGGCTGATCATCCAAACTCAGTACCCTGTTCCCGCTCTCTCCCCGTATCCCTTGATCCCTTTCGCCCTAAGAACTATATCTAACTCTTCAATATATTTAATGATTTGACCTCAACTGCTTTCTGTGGTAGAGAATTCCACAGGTTCACCACTCTCTGGGTGAAGAAATCCCTCCTCATCTCAGTCCTAAATGGCTTACCCCTTATCCTTAGACTGTGACCCCCGCTCCTGGACTCCCCCCGCCATCGGGAACATCCTTCCTGCATCTAGTCTGTCCAGTCCTGTTAGAATTCAGTAGGTTTCTATAGATCCCCTCTCATTCTTCAGAACACTAGTGAATACAAGCCTAAGCGACCCAATCTCTCTTCATACATCAGTCCTGCCATCCCAGGAATCAGTCTGAAGAAGGGTCACTGACCTGAAACGTTGACTCTGCTTCTCTCTCCACAGATGCTGCCAGACCTGCTGAGTATTTCCAGCATTTCTTGTTTTTACTTCAGATTTCCAGCATCTGCAGCGTTTTGCTTTCATATCAGTCTGGTAAACCTTCGCTGCACTCCCTCCATAGCAAGAACATCCTTCCTCAGATAAGGAGAACAAAACTGCACACAATACTGCAGACCTGGTCTCACCAAGGCCCTGTATAACTGCAGCAAGACATCCCTGCTCCTGTACTCGAATCCTCTCGCTACGAAGGCCAACGTACCGTTTGCCTTCTTAACTGCCTGCTGCACCTGCATGCTTACTTTCAGCTACTGGTGCACAAGGACACCCAGGTCTTGCTGCACCTCCCCCTTTCCCAATCTATCGCCGTTCAGATAATAACCTGCCTTTCTGTTTTTGCCACCAAAGTGGATAACCTCACATTTATCCACATTGTACTGCATTTGCCATGTATTTGCCCACTCACTCAACCTGTCCAAATCACACTGGAGCGTCTCTGCATCCACCTCACAGCTCACACTCCCACCCAGCTTTGTGTCGTCTGCAAACTTGGATATATTACATTTTAATTCCCTCATCTATATCATTAATATATATTATGAATAGCTGGGGTCCTAGCATGGATCCCTGCGGTACCCCACTAGTCACTGCCTGCCACTCGGAAAAAGACCCCAGCTTCTCCAACCTAACCTTGTAACTAAAATCCCTCATCCCAGGAACCATTCCGGTAAATCTCCTCTGCTCCCTCTCAAGGACCCTCACATCCTTCCTGACGTGTGGTGACAAGAACTGGATGCAATACTCCAGTTGGGGCTTTATAAAGGTTCAGCACAACGTCCCTGCTTTTGTACTCAATATCTCTATTTATGAAGCCCAAGATCCCATATGCTTTACTAATCACTCTCTCAATCTGTCCCGCCACCTTCAAAGATCGATGCACATGCACCCCCAGGTCCCTCTGTTCCTGCACATTCTTTAGAACTGTGTCATTAAGTCTATATTGCCTCTCCCTATCCCTTCTGCCAAAATGCATCACCTCACACTTCTCTGTATTAAACTCCATCTGCCCCTTGTCTGCCCATCCTGCTAATCTATCCCCTGCCCTGTTGCAGGCAGATTGCATCATCCTCACTGTTACCAAACTTGGAGGAGTGGAGTTATCATTGGCAAATTTTGAAACTTTACTCGTCTTGACATTCAAAGGCCTTACCATCGCGAATTCCCCCACCATCAACACCCTGGGGGTTACCATTGACCAAAAACTCAACTGGACCAGCCATATAAATACTGTGGCTACAAGAGGCGGCCCAGTGGCGCAGTGGTTAGCACCGCAGCCTCACAGCTCCAGCGACCCGGGTTCAATTCTGGGTACTGCCTGTGTGGAGTTTGCAAGTTCTCCCTGTGTCAGTGTGGGTTTCCTCCGGGTGCTCCGGTTTCCTCCCACATGCCAAAAAGACTTGCAGGTTGATAGGTAAATTGGCCATTATAAATTGCCCCTAGTATAGGTAGGTCGGTGGTAGGAGAATATAAGGATAGGTGGGGATGTGGCAGGAATATGGGATTAGTGTAGGGTTAGTATAAATGGGTGGTTGATGGTCGGCACAGACTCGGTGGGCCGAAGGGCCTGTTTCAGTGCTGTATCTCTAAATAAAAAAAAATAAAGAGCAGGTCAGAGGCTGGGAATTCTGTGGCGAGTAACTCACCTCCTGTCTCCCCAAAGCCTGTCCACCATCTACAAAGCACAAGTCAGGAGTGTGATGGAATACTCTCCACTTGCCTGGATGGGTGCAGCTCCAATAACACTCAAGAAGCTCGACACCATCCAGGACAAAGCAGCCCGCTTGATTGGCACCCCATCTACAAACATTCACTCCCTCCACCACCGACGCACAGTGGCAGCAGTGTGTACCATCTACAAGATGCACTGCAGCAACGCTGGGGGAGGGTGTCTCGGTAGCAAGGGGTGGCTCTCAGTGGGCCCCTCCCCTTCCCGATGCCAGGTCCCTCATTCAGACACGTAGTGGACATACCGCGATGCAGCACAGCCGTCCTTACCCGGTCTGGCCTACATGTGACTCCAGACCCACAGCAACGTGGTCGACGCTTAACTGCCCCTCTGAAATGGCCCAGCGAGACGCTCAGTTGTCGAGGGGCAATTAGGGACGGGCAACAAATGCTGGCCTCGCCCGCGACGCCCACGTCCCATGGCAGAATTGAAGAAAAAATTATACCCTCACCAGCCCGTAGGTCTGTCCCCCCTATGAGGAAGCACTTTTTTACACAGCGGGCGGTAGTGACCTGGGACCTGTTGCCCGCGAAGGGTGGTGCAAGTGGAGATGATCAATGATTTCAAGAGGAGGTTGGATGGCCACCTGAGAGAAATAGACTTGCAGGGGTGCGGGGACCGAGCCGGGGAGTGGGGCTGATTGCACGACCCCGTGGAGCGCCATCACGGACTCGATGGGCCGAATGGCCTCCTTCTGTCCCGCAAATGACTCCATATCTGGTCTCTTACCCTGCCCATGAAGGCCCCCAAGGATGGTTTCCCCCCTCCCCCACCCCACCCCACCCCGAGGACCTCATTCCTTCTGAGGGTGCACGCTGGTGCGCCAGCGCTGGTACCCGCGCCTCGGTCGGCCCACTTCGCCAGGTTGGTTGGGTGTCGGCCTGGTGGGTCACAGCTCACGAGCGGGGCGAGGGCAGACACTGGTGGCAGGGAAGTCGGTGTGGAGTCTGCACTGGGGCGTTACAGGACGGCTGTGTGTCCATGAGGTGGGATGGGGGGGGGCGGGGAGGCCAAAGAACAGATAATCTGCAGCACCGCACTGCTGCTTGGCTTCGGGGAGTAAGTGGGGAGGGGGTAAGGGGGTGGAAGGCTGTTGGGATATTGGGGGTAGGGGGGTGAGGGGATGTTAGGGGTAAGGCAGGATGTTGGGAGTTATGGGGGGTGCAGAGATATTTGGAGGCAAGGGAGGATGTTGGAGGTAAGTAGGGATGTTGGGGCTAAGGGGGGGGGGGATGTTGGGCGTGAGGGGGTGGGAGGATGTTGGGGGAAGGGGGATGTTGGGGATAAGTGGTGGGAGAATGTTGCAGGTAACATGGTGTGTGTGGATGTTGGGGGTAAGGGGGACGTTGGGGTAAGGGGGTTGTTGGGGGGAAAGGAGGATGTGTGGGGATGTTGGGGGTAAGGGGGTTTGAGAATGTTGGGGTAAAGGGGTGTGTGGGGGACATTGGGGGTAAGTGGGGGTTGGAGGATGTTGGGGGTAAGGGGGATGTTGGGGGTAAGTTGGGGTGTGGAGGGGATGTTGGTGATAAGGGGATTTGTGAGGGCGCTGGGGGTAAGGGGGTCATGAGCGTGTTGGGGTAAGGGAGTGTGTGAGGATGTTGGGGGTAAGAGGGGGTGTGAGGATGTTGGGGGTAAGAGGGGGTGTGAGGGTGTTGGGGATAAGGGGGTCTGGGAGAATGTTGGGGGTAAGGGAGCTGTGTGGGGATGTTGGGGTAAATGGGGGATGTTGGGGGTAAGGGGGGATGTTGGGGGTAAGGGGGGATGTTGGGGGTAAGGGGGTGTGAGGATGTTGGGTAAGGGGGCGTAGGAGCATGTTGGGGGTATGTAGGGGTGGGAAGATGTGGGGGGAAAGGGGGAGGTTGGGGCTAAGGGCTTGTCAGGGGAAGTTGGGGCTAACGGGGCTGTGTGGGGATGTTGGAGGTAAGTGGGGGATGTTGGGGTTAAAGTGGGATGTTGGGGGTAAAGGGGTGGGAGGATGTTGGGGGTAAGGGGGTATGGAGATGTTGGGGGTAAGGGGGATGTTGGGGGTAAAGGGGGATTTTGAAGGTAAGGGTGTGTGTGGGGATGTTGGGGGTAAGTGGGGGATGTTGGGGTGTTGGGGCTAAGGGGGGATGTTGGGGGTAAGAGGGTGTGAGGATGTTGGGGGTAAGGGGGTATGGGGATGTTGGGGGTAAAGGAGGATGTTGGGAGTAAGATGTGTGTGAGGATGTTGGGGTAAGGGGGGATGTTGGGGGTAAGGAGGGTTGCAGGGGGCTGTGGGTCGAAGTTGGGGGTAGGAGGGTGTGTGGGGATGTTGGGGGTAGGGGGGATGTTGGAGGTAAATGGGGATTTTTAGGGCAAGGGGGTGGAGGATGTTGGGCGCAAGGGGGTGAGATGATGGGGTAAAGGGGGATTTTGAGGGTAAGGGGGTGTGAGGATGTTGGGGGTAAGGGGGATGTTGGGAGTAAGGGGGGGATGTGTGGTAATATTGGGAGTAAGGGGAGTGTGTGGGGTTGTTGGGGCTAAGGGGGGATGTTGGGGGTAAGGGGGTGGGAGGATGTTGGGGGTAAGGAGGGATGTTGGGGGTAAGAGGGTGTGAGGATGTTGGGGGTAAGTGGGGGTTGGAGGGGGCTGGGGACGAAGTTGGGGATAAGGGTGTGTGTGAGGATGTTGGGGGTAAGGGGGATGTTGGGAGTAAGGGGGGGATGTGTGGTAATATTGGGAGTAAGGGGAGTGTGTGGGGTTGTTGGGGCTAAGGGGGGATGTTGGGGCAAGGGGGTGTGAGGATGTTGGGGTTAGGGGGATTTTGAGGGTAAGGGGGTGTGATGATGTTGGGGTTAAGGGGGATTTTGAGAGTAAGGGGGTGTAAGGATGTTGGGCGTGTGGGGGATGTTGGGGTAAGTGGGGTTTGGAGGATGATGGGGTAAGGGGGATGTTGGGAGTAAGGGGGGATATGTGGGAATATTGGGGGTAAGGGGTGTGTGGGGGTATTGGGGTAAGGGGCTGTGCAGGGGATGTTGGGGGTAAGGGGATTTGTAAGGGTGCTGGGGATAAGGGGGTCATGAGCGTGTTAGGGTAAGGGCGTGTGTGAGGATGTTGCGGGTAATGGGGATGTTGGGAGTAAGAGGGGGTGTGAGGGTGTTGGGGATAAGGGGGTCTGGGAGAATGTTGGGGGTAAGGGAGCTGTGTGGGGATGTTGGGGGTAAATGGGGGATGTTGGGGTAAGTGGGATGTTGGAGTTAAGGGGGAGTAGGAGCATGTTGGGGGTAAGGGTGGAGGTAGGGGGTAAGTGGGGATGTTGGGGGTAAGGGGGAGTAGGAGCATGTTGGGGGTAAGTGGGGGTGGGAAGATGTGGGGGAAAGGGGGAGGTAGGGGGTGAGGTGGGTAAGGCTAGGGTGGGGGTAAGGGTTTGTCTGGGGAGGTTGGGGCTAATGGGAGGGGGTGTGGGGAGGTTGGGGTAAGTGGGGGGTGTTGGGGGTAAGTGGGGGGTGTTGGGGGTAAGTGGGGGATGTTGGGGGTAAGTGGGGGATGTTGGGGGTAAGTGGGGGATGTTGGGGGTAAGTGGGGATGTTGGGGGTAAGTGGGGATGTTGGGGGTAAGTGGGGATGTTGGGGGTCAGGGGTGTGAGGATGTTTGGGGCAAGGGGGAAAGATGATGCTGGGAGTAAGGGGAATGTGTGGGAATATTGGGGGTAGGGGTGTGTGTGGGAATATTGGGGGTAGGGGTGTGTGTGGGGATGTTGGGGGTAAGTGGGGGTGTGTGGGGATGTTCGGGGTAAGTGGGGGTTGGAGGGGCTGGGGCCAAAGTTGGGGATAAGGGTTATGTGTGGGGATGTTGGGGGTAAGGGGGATGTTGGGGTAAATGTGGATTTTGAGGGTAAGGGGGTGTGAAGATGTTGGGGGCAAGGGGGTGTGATGATCTTGTGGGTAAGGGGGATTTTGAGAGTAAGAGGGTGTGAGGATGTTGGGGGTAAGGGTGTGTGTGGGGATGATGGGCATGTGGGGGATGTTGGGGGCAAGTGGGGGTTGGAGGATGTTGGGGGTAAGGGAGCTGTGTGTGGATGTTGGGGATTAGGTGGGTGTTGGGGGTAAGTGGGATATTGGAGTTAAGGGGGATGTTGGGGGTAAGGGGGTGTAGGAGCATGTTCGGGGTAAGTGGGGGTGGGAAGATGTGGGGGGAAAGGGGGAAGTAGGGGGTGAGGGGGTAAGGCTATGTTGGGGGTAAGGGCTTGTCTGGGGAGGTTGGGGCTAATGGGGGAGTGTGGGGAAGTTGGGGGTAAGTGGGCGATGATGGGGGTAAGGGGGTGGGAGGATGTTGGGGGTAAGTGGGCGGGGGTTGGAGGGGGCTGTGGGACGAAGCTGGGGATAAGGGTGTGTGTGTCTGGATGTTGGGGGTAAGGGGGGATGTTGGGGGTAAATGGGGATTTTGAGGGTAAGGGGTGTGAGGATGTTTGGGGCAAGGGGGTAAGATGATGTTGGGGTAAGGGGGGATTTTGAGGGTAAGGGGGTGTGAGGATGTTGGGGGTGTGGGGGATGTTGGGAGTAAGGGGGATATGTGGGAATATTGGGGGTAAGGGGTGTGTGTGGGGATGTTGGGGGTAAGTAGGGTGTGTGGGGGATGTTGGGGGGAAGTAGGGGTGTGTGGGGATGTTGGGGGTAAGTGGGGGTTGGAGGGGGCAGGGGACAAAGTTGGGGATAAGGGTTATGTGTGGGAATGTTGGGGGTAAGGGAGGTGTTGAGGTAAATGTGGATTTTGAGGGTACGGGGGTGTGAGGATGTTGGGGGTAAGGGGCTGTGTGGGGATGATGGGCCTGTGGGGATGTTGGGGGTAAGTGGGTGTTGGAGGATGTTGGGGGTAAGGGAGCTGTGTGGGGATGTTGGGGGTAAGGTGGTTGTTGGGGGTAAGGGGGCGAAGGTGCATGTTGGGGGTAAGGTGGGTTGGCGGTAAGTGGGGAATGTTGGGTGTAAGTGGGGGTGGGAAGATGTGGGGGATAAGGGGGGTGGGAAGATGTGGGGGCTAAGGGTTTGTCTGGGGAAGTTGGGGGTAATGGGGGTATGGGGATGTTGGGGGTAAGTGGGTGATGTTGGGTGTGTTGGGGCTAAGGGGGGATGTTGGGTGCAAGATGTGTTTAAGGATGTTGGGGGGTAAAGGGGGATTTTGAGGGTAAGTGGGTATGAGGATGTTGGGGTAAAGGGGTGTGTGGGCGATGTTGTGAGTAAGGGGGATGTGTGGGAAAATTGGGAATAAGGTGTGCGTGTGGGGATGTTGGGGGTAAGTGGTGTGTGTAGGGATGTTGGGGGTAAAGGTGTGTTTGGGGGATGTTGGGGGTAAGTTGGGGTGTGGGGGGATGTTTGGGGTAAGGGGATTTGTAGGGGTGTTGGGGATAAGGGGGTCTGGGAGAATGTTGGGGGTAAGGGAGCTGTGTGGGGATGTTGGGGTAAATGGGGGATGTTGGGGTAAGTGGGATGTTGGGGGTAAGGGGGGATGTTGGGGGTAAGGGGGGATGTTGGGGGTAAGGGGGAGTAGGAGCATGTTGGGGGTAATTGGGGGTGGGAAGATGTGGGGGGAAAGGGGGAGGTAGGGGGTGAGGTGGGTAAGGCTAGGTTGGGGGTAAGGGTTTGTCTGGGGAGGTTGGGGCTTATTGGAGGGGTGTGTGGGGATGTTGGGGTTAAGGGGGGGATGTTGGGGGTAAGCGGGGATGTTGGGGCTAAGGGGAGTTGGAGGGGTCTGTGGGCCGAAGTTGGGGGGAAAAGGGGTGTGTGGGGATGTTGGGGGAGGGGGGATGTTGGGCGTAACGGGGGATATTGGGGTAAGGGTGTGTGTGTGAGGATGTTGGGGGTAAAGGGTGTATTTGGGGATGTTGGGGGTAAGGGGTGTGTGGGGGGATGTTGGTAAGGGGTGTGTGGGGATGTTGCGGGTAATGGGGATGTTGGGGCTAAGAGGGTGTGTTGGGGGTAAGGTGGGGTGTGGGGGGATGTTGGGGTAAGGTGGGGCGTGGGGGATGTTGAGGGTAAGGGGGGCATGGGGGATGTTGGGGGTGTCGGGGTGTCGGGGGTAAGGGGTTATGTGTGGGGATGTTGGGGTTAAGGGGGGGTGTGGGGGACGTTGGGGGTAAGGGGAGATGTTGGGGGTAAGGAGGAGTGTGTGGGAATGTTGGGGGTGAGGGGGTGTCTGGGGATGTTGGGGGTAAGGGGGATGGGAGGATGGTGGGGGTAAGGGGTGGGAGGATGTTGCAGGTAACATGGTGTGTAAGGATGTTGGGGGTAAAACAGGATGTTGGGAGTAAGGGTGTGTGTGAGGATGTTGCGGGTAATGGGGATGTTGGGGCTAAGAGGGGGTGTGAGGGTGTTGGGGATAAGGGGGTCTGGGAGAATGTTGGGGTAAAGGAGCTGTGTGGAGATGTTGGGGTAAGTGGGATGTTGGGGGTAAGGGGGAGTAGGAGCATGTTGGGGGTAGGTGAGGGTGGGAAGATGTGGGGGGAAAGGGGGCAGTAGGGGGTAAGGAGTAAGGCTATGTTGGGGGTAAGGGCTTGTCTGGGGCGGTTGGGGCTAATGGGTGGGTGTGGGGAAGCTGGGGGTAAGTGGGTGATGCTGGGGGTAAGGGGGTGGGAGGATGTTGGGGGTAAGCGGGGATATTGGGGGTAAGGGGGGGTGGGAAGATGTGGGGGGAAAGGGGGAAGTAGGGGGTAAGGGGTAAGGCTATGTTGGGGGTAAGGGCTTGTCTGGGGAGGTTGGGGCTAATGGGTGGGTGTGGGGGAGCTGGGGGTAAGTGGGCGATGCTGGGGGTAAGGAGGTGGGAGGATGTTGGGGGTAAATGGGGATTTTGAGGGTAAGGGCTGTGAGGATGTTTGGGGCAAGGGGGTAAGATGATGTTGGGGTAAAGGGGGATTTTGAGGGTAAGGGGGTGTGAGGATGTTGGGGGTATGGGGGATGTTGGGAGTAAGGGGGATATGTGGGAATATTGGGGGTAAGGGGGGTGTGTGGGGATGTTCGGGGTAAGTGGGGGTGTGTGGGGATGTTGGGGGTAAGTGGTGGTTGGAGGGGGCTGGGGACAAAGTTTTGGATAAGGGTTATGTGTGGGGATGTTGGGGGTAAGGGAGGTGTTGAGGTAAATGTGGATTTTGAGGGTAAGGGTGTGTGTGGATGTTGGGGGTAAGGGGGTGTGTGGGGATGATGGGCATGTGGGGACGTTGGGGGTAAGTGGGGGTTGGAGCATGTTGGGGGTAAGGGAGCTGTGTGGGGATGTTGGGGGTAAGGGGGGATGTTGGGGTTAAGGGGCGTAGGTGCATGTTGGGGGTGAGGGGGATGCGTGAGGATGAGGGTAAGGGGGATGTGGGAGGTTAAGAGAGGTGCGTGGGGATGTTGCAGGTAAAGGGTGTGTGGGGGATGTTGCAGGTAAAGGGTGTGTGGGGGATGTTGGAGGTAAGGGGTGTGTGAGAATGTTGGGGTAAAGGGGTGTGTGAGAATGTTGGGGTAAAGGGGTGTGTGAGAATGTTGGGGTAAAGGGGTGTGTGAGAATGTTGGGGTAAAGGGGTGTGTGAGAATGTTGGGGTAAAGGGGTGTGTGAGAATGTTGGGGTAAAGGGGTGTGTGGGGATGTTGGGGGTAAGGTGGGGTGTGGGGGGTAAGGTGGGGTGTGGGGGGTAAGGTGGGGTGTGGGGGGTAAGGTGGGGTGTGGGGGGTAAGGTGGGGTGTGGGGGGGTGTGGGGGGTAAGGTGGGGTGTGGGGGGTGTGGGGGGTAAGGTGGGGTGTGGGGGGTGTGGGGGGTAAGGTGGGGTGTGGGGGGGTGTTGGGGGTAAGGTGGGGTGTGGGGGGGTGTTGGGGGTAAGGTGGGGTGTGGGGGGGTGTTGGGGGTAAGGTGGGGTGTGGGGGGGTGTTGGGGGTAAGTTGGGGTGTTGGGGGTAAGTTGGGGTGTTGGGGGTAAGTTGGGGTGTTGGGGGTAAGTTGGGGTGTTGGGGGTAAGTTGGGGTGTTGGGGGGATGTTGGGGATAAGGTGGGGCATGGGGGATGTTGGGGGTAAGGGAGGTGTGGGGATGTTGGGGGTGTCGGGGTGTTGGGGGTAAGGGGGTCTGGGAGAATGTTGGGGTAAGGGAGCTGTGTGGAGATGTTGGTGTAAGTGGGATGTTGGGGGTAAGGGGGATGTCGGGGGTCAGGGGGAGTAGGACCATGTTGGGGGTAAGTGGGGGTGGGAAGATGTGGGGGGGGGGAAAGGGGGAGGTAGGGGGTAAGGGGGTTCAGGGGAGTTTGGGCCTACGTGTTTGTCTGGGGAAGTTGTGGCTAACGGGGGTGTGTGGGGATGTTGGGGGTAAGTGGGCAATGTTAGGGATACGTGGGGGATGTTGGGAGTGTTGTGGCTAAGGGAGGGATGTTGGAGGTAAGGGGGTGGGAGGATGTTGGGGGTGAGGGGGATGCGTGAGGATGAGTGTAAGTGGGGTTAAGGGAGGTGCGTGGGGATGTTGCAGGTAGAGGGTGTGTGGGGGATGTTGGGGGTAAGGGGTGTGTGAGAATGTTGGGGTAAAGGGGTGTGTGGGGACGTTGGGGGTAGGTGGGGGTTGGAGGATGTTGGGGGTAAGGGAGCTGTGTGGGGATGTTGGGGGTAAGGGGGGTGTTGGGGTTAAGGGGTGTAGGTGCATGTTGGGGGTAAGTGGGGGTGGGAAGATGTGGGGGGAAAGGGGGAGGTAGGGGGTAAGGGGGTTAAGGGGAGTTTGGGGCTAAGAGTTTGTCTGGGGAAGTTGGGGCTAACGGGGGTGTGTGGGGATGTTGCGGGTAAGTGGGCAATGTTGGGGGTATGTGGGGGATGTTGGGGGTGTTGTAGCTAAGGGAGGGATGTTGAAGGTAAGGGGGTGGGAGGATGATTGGGCTAAGGGGGGCGTGAGGATGTTGGGGGTGAGGGGGATGCGTGAGGATGAGGGTAAGGGGGATGTGGGGTGTTAAGGGAGGTGAGTGGGGATGTTGCAGGTAAAGGGTGTGTGGGGGATGTTGGGGATAAGGGGGATGTTGGGGTAAACGTGGATTTTGAGGGTAAGGGGGTGTGAGGTTGTTGGCGGCAGGGGGGTAAGAGGATGTTGGGGTAAAGGGGGATTTTGAGGGTAAGAGAGTGTGAAGATTTTGAGGGTAAATGGGTGTGAGGATGTTGGGGTAATGGGGGGTGATGATCTTGGGGGTAAGGGTGATATTGAGAGTAAGGGGGTGTGAGGATGTTGGGGGTAAGGGGGATTTTGAGAGTAAGGGGGTGTGAGGATGTTGGGGGTAAGGGGGTGTGTGGGGTGATGGGTGTGTGGGGGACGTTGGAGGTAAGTGGGTTTTGGAGAATGTTGGGTTAAGGGGGATGTTGGGGGTAAAGGGGGATGTATAGGAAGGGGCTGTGGGGGGGATGTTGGGGGTAAGTGGGGGTAAATGAGGATGTTGCTGGTAAGTGGTGTCTGTGGGGATGTTTGGGGTAAGGGGTGTGTGAGGATGTTGGGGGTGAGGGGGATGCGTGAGGATGAGGGTAAGGGGGATGTGGGGGGTTAAGGGAGGTGAGTGGGGATGTTGCAGGTAAAGGGTGTGGGGGATGTTGGGGGTAAGGGGGTGTGGGAATGTTGAGGGTGAGGGGGTGTCTGGGGATGTTGGGGGTAAGGGTGTGTGGGGATGTTGGGGGTAAGGGGGATGTGAGGATGGTGGGGGTAAGGGGTGGGAGGATGTTGCAGGTAACATGGTGTGTAAGGATGTTGGGGGTAAAACAGGATGTTGGGGGTAAGGGTGCATGTGAGGATGTTGCGGGTAATGGGGATGTTGGGGCTAAGAGGGGGTGTGAGGGTGTTGGGGATAAGGGGGTCTGGGAGAATTTTGGGGTAAGGGAGCTGTGTGGAGATGTTGGGGTAAGTGGGATGTTGGGGGTAAGGGGGGATGTCGGGAGTAAGGGGGGGTGGGAAGATGTGGGGGGAAAGGGGGAAGTAGGGGGTAAGGGGTAAGGCTATGTTGGAGGTAAGGGCTTGTCTGGGGAGGTTGGGGCTAATGGGTGGGTGTGGGGGACTTGGGAGTAAGTGGGCGATGCTGGGGGTAAGGGGGTGGGAGGATGTTGGGGGTAAGCGGGGATGTTGGGGGTAAGAAGGGGTTGGAGGGGGCTGTGGGATGAAGTTGGGGATAAGGGTGTGTGTGTCTGGATGTTGGGGGTAAGTGGGCGATGTTGGGGATACGTGGGGGATGTTGGGGGTAAGCGGGGGTTGGAGGGGGCTGTGGGACGAGGTTGGGGATAAGGGTGTGTGTGTATGGTTGTTGGGAGTAAGGGGGATGTTGGGGGTATGGGGGATATGTGGGAATATTGGGGGTAAGGGGTGTGTGTGGGGATGTTCGGGGTAAGTGGGGGTGTGTGGGGATGTTGGGGGTAAGTGGGGGTTGGAGGGGGCTGGGAACAAAGTTGGGGATAGGGGTTATGTGTGGGGATGTTGGGGGTAAGGGAGGTGTTGAGGTAAATGTGGATTTTGAGGGTAAGGGGGTGTGGGGACGTTGGGGGTAAGTGGGGGTTGGAGGATGTTGGGGGTAAGGGAGCTGTGTGGGGATGTTGGGGGTAAGGGAGGGATGTTGGGGTTAAGGGGTGTAGGTGCATGTTGGGGGTAAGTGGGGGTGTGAAGATGTGGGGGGAAAGGGGGAGGTGGGGTTAAGGGGAGTTTGGGGCTAAGAGTTTGTCTGGGGAAGTTGTGGCTAACGGGGGTGTGTGGGGATGTTGGGGGTAAGTGGGCAATGTTGGGGTTACGTGGGGGATGTTGGGGGTCTTGTGGCTAAGGGAGAGATGTGGGAGGATGTTGGGGGTGAGGGGGGGATGTGGGGTAAGGGGGGATGTTGGGGTTAAGGGAGTTGTGTGGGGGATGTTGAGGGTAAGGGGTGTGTGTGGGGGATGTTGGGGCTAAAGGGTGTGTGTGGGGGGTAAGGGGGGTGTGGGTGGTACAAGGGGGGGTGTGGGGGGTACAAGGGGGGTGTGGGGGGTACAAGGGGGTGTGTGGGGGGTACAAGGGGGGGTATGGGGGTAAGGGGGGGTGTGGGGGGTAAGGGGGGTGCGTGGGAATGTTGGGGGTGAGGGGGTGTGTGGGCGATGTTGTGGATAACGGGGTCTGGGAGAATGTTGGGGGTAAGGGAGGTGTTTGGGATGTTGGGGTAAAGGGGGATTTTGAGGGTAAGAGAGTGTGAAGATGTTGGGGTGTAAGGGGGGTGTTGGGGCGTAAGGGGGTAAAGGGGGGGCGTTGGGGCGAAAGGGGGGGGCGTTGGGGCGTAAGGGGGGGGCGTTGGGGCGTAAGGGGGGTGCGTTGGGGCGTAAGGGGGGGCGTTGGGGCGTAAGGGGGGGCGTTGGGGCGTAAGGGGGGGGCGTTGGGGCGTTAGGGGGGGCGTTGGGGCGTAAGGGGGGGGCGTTGGGGCGTAAGGGGGGGGGCGTTGGGGCGTAAGGGGGGGCGTTGGGGCGTAAGGGGGTAAAGGGGGGGCGTTGGGGCGAAAGGGGGGGGCGTTGGGGCGTAAGGGGGGTGCGTTGGGGCGTAAGGGGGGGCGTTGGGGCGTAAGGGGGGGCGTTGGGGCGTAAGGGGGTAAAGGGGGGGCGTTGGGGCGAAAGGGGGGGGCGTTGGGGCGTAAGGGGGGGGCGTTGGGGCGTAAGGGGGGGCGTTGGGGCGTAAGGGGGGGGCGTTGGGGCGTTAGGGGGGGGCGTTGGGGCGTAAGGGGGGGGCGTTGGGGCGTAAGGGGGGGGCGTTGGGGCGTAAGGGGGGGGCGTTGGGGCGTAAGGGGGGGCGTTGGGGCGTAAGGGGGGGCGTTGGGGCGTAAGGGGGGGCGTTGGGGCGTAAGGGGGGGCGTTGGGGCGTAAGGGGGGGGTGTTGGGGCGTAAGGGGGGGGTGTTGGGGCGTAAGGGGGGGGTGTTGGGGCGTAAGGGGGGGGTGTTGGGGCGTAAGGGGGGGGTGTTGGGGCGTAAGGGGGGGGTGTTGGGGCGTAAGGGGGGGGTGTTGGGGCGTAAGGGGGGGGTGTTGTGGCGTAAGGGGGGGGTGTTGGGGCGTAAGGGGGGGGTGTTGGGGCGTAAGGGGGGGGTGTTGGGGCGTAAGGGGGGGGGTGTTGGGGCGTAAGGGGGGGGGGGTTGTTGGGGTAAGGGTGTGAGGATGTTGGGGGTAAAGGGTGTATTTGGGGATTTTGGGGGTAAGGGGTGTGTGTGGGGATGTTGGTAAGGGGTGTGTGGGGATGTTGGGGGTGGGGGGATGTTGGGCGTAACGGGGAATATTGGGGCAAGGGTGTGTGTGTGAGGATGTTGGGGGTAAAGGGTGTATTTGGGGATGTTGGGGGTAAGGGGTGTATTTGGGGATGTTGGGGGTAAGGGGTGTGTGTGGGGATGTTGCGGGTAATGGGGATGTTGGGGCTAAGAGGGTGTGTTGGGGG
Source organism: Heterodontus francisci (assembly GCF_036365525.1). Taxonomy (NCBI): domain Eukaryota; kingdom Metazoa; phylum Chordata; class Chondrichthyes; order Heterodontiformes; family Heterodontidae; genus Heterodontus; species Heterodontus francisci. The sequence continues at coordinate 43,571 of NW_027141527.1, forward strand.
TAAGGTGGGGTGTGGGGGATGTTGGGGTAAGGTGGGTCGTGGGGGATGTTGAGGGTAAGGGGGGCATGGGGGATGTTGAGGGTAAGGGGGGCATGGGGGATGTTGAGGGTAAGGGAGGTGTGGGGATGTTGGGGGTAAGGGAGGTGTGGGGATGTTGGGGGTGTCGGGGTGTTGGGGGTAAGGGGTTATGTGTGGGGATGTTGGGGTTAAGGGGGGTGTGGGGGATGTTGGGGGTAAGGGGAGATGTTGGGGGTAAGGAGGAGTGTGTGGGAATGTTGGGGGTGAGGGGGTGTCTGGGGATGTTGGGGGTAAGGGGGATGGGAGGATGGTGGGGGTAAGGGGTGGGAGGATGTTGCAGGTAACATGATGTGTAAGGATGTTGGGGGTAAAACAGGATGTTGGGGGTAAGGGTGTGTGTGAGGATGTTGCGGGTAATGGGGATGTTGGGGCTAAGAGGGGGTGTGAGGGTGTTGGGGATAAGGGGGTCTGGGAGAATGTTGGGGTAAAGGAGCTGTGTGGAGATGTTGGGGTAAGTGGGATGTTGGGGGTAAGGGGGAGTAGGAGCATGTTGGGGGTAAGTGAGGGTGGGAAGATGTGGGGGGATAGGGGGAAGTAGGGGGTAAGGAGTAAGGCTATGTTGGAGGTAAGGGCTTGTCTGGGGCGGTTGGGGCTAATGGGTGGGGTGTGGGAAGCTGGGGGTAAGTGGGCGATGCTGGGGGTAAGGGGGTGGGAGGATGTTGGGGTGAGGGGGATGCGTGAGGATGAGGGTAAGTGGGGTTAAGGGAGGTGCGTGGGGATGTTGCAGGTAGAGGGTGTGTGGGGGATGTTGGGGGTAAGGGGTGTGTGAGAATGTTGGGGTAAAGGGGTGTGTGGGGACGTTGGGGGTAGGTGGGGGTTGGAGGATGTTGGGGGTAAGGGAGCTGTGTGGGGATGTTGGGGGTATGGGGGGATGTTGGGGTTAAGGGGTGTAGGTGCATGTTGGGGGTAAGTGGGGGTGGGAAGATGTGGGGGGAAAGGGGGAGGTAGGGGGTAAGGGGGTTAAGGGGAGTTTGGGGCTAAGAGTTTGTCTGGGGAAGTTGGGGCTAACGGGGGTGTGTGGGGATGTTGCGGGTAAGTGGGCAATGTTGGGGGTATGTGGGGGATGTTGGGGGTGTTGTGGCTAAGGGAGGGATGTTGGAGGTAAGGGGATGGGAGGATGTTGGGGGTGAGGGGGATGCGTGAGGATGAGGGTAAGTGGGGTTAAGGGAGGTGCGTGGGGATGTTGCAGGCAGAGGGTGTGTGGGGGATGTTGGGGGTAAGGGGTGTGTGAGAATGTTGGGGTAAAGGGGTGTGTGGGGACGTTGGGGGTAGGTGGGGGTTGGAGGAGGAGTGTGTGGGAATGTTGGGGGTGAGGGGGTGTCTGGGGATGTTGGGGGTAAGGGGGATGGGAGGATGGTGGGGGTAAGGGGTGGGAGGATGTTGCAGGTAACATGGTGTGTAAGGATGTTGGGGGTAAAACAGGATGTTGGGGGTAAGGGTGTGTGTGAGGATGTTGCGGGTAATGGGGATGTTGGGGCTAAGAGGGGGTGTGAGGGTGTTGGGGATAAGGGGGTCTGGGAGAATGTTGGGGTAAAGGAGCTGTGTGGAGATGTTGGGGTAAGTGGGATGTTGGGGGTAAGGGGGAGTAGGAGCATGTTGGGGGTAAGTGAGGGTGGGAAGATGTGGGGGGATAGGGGGAAGTAGGGGGTAAGGAGTAAGGCTATGTTGGAGGTAAGGGCTTGTCTGGGGCTGTTGGGGCTAATGGGTGGGTGTGGGGAAGCTGGGGTAAGTGGGCGATGCTGGGGGTAAGGGGGTGGGAGGATGTTGGGGGTAAGCGGGGATATTGGGGGTAAGGGGGGGTGGAAGATGTGGGGGGAAAGGGGGAAGTAGGGGGTAAGGGGTACGGCTATGTTGGGGGTAAGGGCTTGTCTGGGGAGGTTGGGGCTAACGGGGGTGTGTGGGTATGTTGGGGGTAAGTGGGCAATGTTGGGGATACGTGGGGGATGTTGGGGGTGTTGTGGCGAAGGGAGGGATGTTGGAGGTAAGGGGGTGGGAGGATGTTGGGGGTGAGGGGGATGCGTGAGGATGAGGGTAAGTGGGGTTAAGGGAGGTGCGTGGGGATGTTGCAGGTAGAGGGTGTGTGGGGGATGTTGGGGGTAAGGGGTGTGTGAGAATGTTGGGGTAAAGGGGTGTGTGGGGACGTTGGGGGTAGGTGGGGGTTGGAGGATGTTGGGGGTAAGGGAGCTGTGTGGGGATGTTGGGGGTAAGGGGGGATGTTGGGGTTAAGGGGTGTAGGTGCATGTTGGGGGTAAGTGGGGGTGGGAAGATGTGGGGGGAAAGGGGGAGGTAGGGGGGAAGGGGGTTAAGGGGAGTTTGGGGCTAAGAGTTTGTCTGGGGAAGTTGGGGCTAACGGGGGTGTGTGGGGATGTTGCGGATAAGTGGGCAATGTTGGGGGTATGTGGGGGATGTTGGGGGTGTTGTGGCTAAGGGAGGGATGTTGAAGGTAAGGGGGCGTGAGGATGTTGGGGGTGAGGGGGATGCGTGAGGATGAGGGTAAGGGGGATGTGGGGTGTTAAGGGAGGTGAGTGGGGATGTTGCAGGTAAAGGGTGTGTGGGGGATGTTGGGGGTTCGGGGGATGTTGGGGTAAACGTGGATTTTGAGGGTAAGGGGGTGTGAGGTTGTTGGCGGCAGGGGGGTAAGAGGATGTTGGGGAAAAGGGGGATTTTGAGGGTAAGAGAGTGAGAAGGTGTTGGGGCGTAAGGGGGGGTGTTGGGGCGTAAGGGGGGGGTGTTGGGGCGTAAGGGGGGGGTGTTGGGTCGTAGGGGGTGGTGTTGGGGCGTAAGGGTGGGGGTGTTGGGGCGTAAGGGGGGGGGTGTTGGGGCGTAAGGGGGGGGGGTGTTGGGGCGTAAGGGGGGGGGTGTTGGGGCGTAAGGGGGGGGGTGTTGGGGCGTAAGGGGGGGGGTGTTGGGGCGTAAGGGGGGGGTGTTGGGGCGTAAGGGGGGGGGGTGTTGGGGCGTAAGGGGGGGGGGTGTTGGGGCGTAAGGGGGGGGTGTTGGGGCGTAAGGGGGGGGTGTTGGGGCGTAAGGGGGGGGTGTTGGGGCGTAAGGGGGGGGGTGTTGGGGCGTAAGGGGGGGGGTGTTGGGGCGTAAGGGGGGGGTGTTGGGGCGTAAGGGGGGGGGTGTTGGTGCGTAAGGGGGGGGGTGTTGGTGCGTAAGGGGGGGGTGTTGGGGCGTAAGGGGGGGGGGTGTTGGGGCGTAAGGGGGGGGGGTGTTGGGGCGTAAGGGGGGGGGTGTTGGGGCGTAAGGGGGGGGTGTTGGGGCGTAAGGGGGGGGTGTTGGGGCGTAAGGGGGGGGTGTTGGGGCGTAAGGGGGGGGTGTTGGGGCGTAAGGGGGGGGTGTTGGGGCGTAAGGGGGGGGGTGTTGGGGCGTAAGGGGGGGGTGTTGGGGCGTAAGGGGGGGTGTTGGGGCGTAAGGGGGGGGTGTTGGGGCGTAAGGGGGGGGTGTTGGGGCGTAAGGGGGGGGTGTTGGGGCGTAAGGGGGGGGGTGTTGGGGCGTAAGGGGGGGGTGTTGGGGCGTAAGGGGGGGGTGTTGGGGCGTAAGGGGGGGTGTTGGGGCGTAAGGGGGGGGTGTTGGGGCGTAAGGGGGGGGTGTTGGGGCGTAAGGGGGGGGTGTTGGGGCGTAAGGGGGGGGTGTTGGGGCGTAAGGGGGGGGGTGTTGGGGCGTAAGGGGGGGGTGTTGGGGCGTAAGGGGGGGTGTTGGGGCGTAAGGGGGGGGTGTTGGGGCGTAAGGGGGGGTGTTGGGGCGTAAGGGGGGGTGTTGGGGTGTAAGGGGGGGGTGTTGGGGCGTAAGGGGGGGGTGTTGGGGCGTAAGGGGGGGGTGTTGGGGCGTAAGGGGGGGGTGTTGGGGCGTAAGGGGGGGTGTTGGGGCGTAAGGGGGGGGTGTTGGGGCGTAAGGGGGGGTGTTGGGGCGTAAGGGGGGGTGTTGGGGCGTAAGGGGGGGGTGTTGGGGCGTAAGGGGGGGGTGTTGGGGCGTAAGGGGGGGGGTGTTGGGGCGTAAGGGGGGGGTGTTGGGGCGTAAGGGGGGGGTGTTGGTGCGTAAGGGGGGGGTGTTGGGGCGTAAGGGGGGGGGTGTTGGGGCGTAAGGGGGGGGTGTTGGGGCGTAAGGGGGGGGTGTTGGGGCGTAAGGGGGGGTGTTGGGGCGTAAGGGGGGGTGTTGGGGCGTAAGGGGGGGGTGTTGGGGCGTAAGGGGGGGTGTTGGGGCGTAAGGGGGGGTGTTGGGGCGTAAGGGGGGGTGTTGGGGCGTAAGGGGGGTGTTGGGGCGTAAGGGGGGGGTGTTGGGGCGTTAGGGGGGGGTGTTGGGGCGTAAGGGGGGGGTGTTGGGGCGTAAGGGGGGGTGTTGGGGCGTAAGGGGGGGGTGTTGGGGCGTAAGGGGGGGGTGTTGGGGCGTAAGGGGGGGTGTTGGGGCGTAAGGGGGGGGGTGTTGGGGCGTAAGGGGGGGGTGTTGGGGCGTAAGGGGGGGGTGTTGGGGCGTAAGGGGGGGGTGTTGGGGCGTAAGGGGGGGTGTTGGGGCGTAAGGGGGGTGTTGGGGGCGTAAGGGGGGGTGTTGGGGCGTAAGGGGGGGGTGTTGGGGCGTAAGGGGGGGGTGTTGGGGCGTAAGGGGGGGGTGTTGGGGCGTAAGGGGGGGGTGTTGGGGCGTAAGGGGGGGGTGTTGGGGCGTAAGGGGGGGGTGTTGGGGCGTAAGGGGGGGGGGGTGTTGGGGCGTAAGGGGGGGGTGTTGGGGCGTAAGGGGGGGGGGTGTTGGGGCGTAAGGGGGGGGGGTGTTGGGGCGTAAGGGGGGGGTGTTGGGGCGTAAGGGGGGGGTGTTGGGGCGTAAGGGGGGGGTGTTGGGGCGTAAGGGGGGGGTGTTGGGGCGTAAGGGGGGGGGTGTTGGGGCGTAAGGGGGGTGTGTTGGGGCGTAAGGGGGGGTGTTGCGGCGTAAGGGGGGGTGTTGGGGCGTAAGGGGGGGTGTTGGGGCGTAAGGGGGGGGTGTTGGGGCGTAAGGGGGGGTGTTGGGGCGTAAGGGGGGGGTGTTGGGACGTAAGGGGGGGGTGTTGGGGCGTAAGGGGGGGGTGTTGGGGCGTAAGGGGGGGTGTTGGGGCGTAAGGGGGGGGTGTTGGGGCGTAAGGGGGGGGTGTTGGGGCGTAAGGGGGGGTTGTTGGGGCGTAAGGGGGGGGTGTTGGGGCGTAAGGGGGGGGTGTTGGGGCGTAAGGGGGGGTGTTGGGGCGTAAGGGGGGGGTGTTGGGGCGTAAGGGGGGGTGTTGGGGCGTAAGGGGGGGTGTTGGGGCGTAAGGGGGGGGGTGTTGGGGCGTAAGGGGGGGGTGTTGGGGCGTAAGGGGGGGGTGTTGGGGCGTAAGGGGGGGGTGTTGGGGCGTAAGGGGGGGGTGTTGGGGCGTAAGGGGGGGGTGTTGGGGCGTAAGGGGGGGGTGTTGGGGCGTAAGGGGGGGGTGTTGGGGCGTAAGGGGGGGGTGTTGGGGCGTAAGGGGGGGGGTGTTGGGGCGTAAGGGGGGGGGTGTTGGGGCGTAAGGGGGGGGTGTTGGGGTGTAAGGGGGGGGGTGTTGGGGCGTAAGGGGGGGGTGTTGGGGCGTAAGGGGGGGGTGTTGGGGCGTAAGGGGGGGGTGTTGGGGCGTAAGGGGGGGGTGTTGGGGCGTAAGGGGGGGTGTTGGGGCGTAAGGGGGGGTGTTGGGGCGTAAGGGGGGGTGTTGGGGCGTAAGGGGGGGTGTTGGGGCGTAAGGGGGGGTGTTGGGGCGTAAGGGGGGGTGTTGGGGCGTAAGGGGGGGGTGTTGGGGCGTAAGGGGGGGTGTTGGGGCGTAAGGGGGGGGTGTTGGGGCGTAAGGGGGGGGGTGTTGGGGCGTAAGGGGGGGGTGTTGGGGCGTAAGGGGGGGGTGTTGGGGCGTAAGGGGGGGGTGTTGGGGCGTAAGGGGGGGGTGTTGGGGCGTAAGGGGGGGGTGTTGGGGCGTAAGGGGGGGGTGTTGGGGCGTAAGGGGGGGGTGTTGGGGCGTAAGGGGGGGTGTTGGGGCGTAAGGGGGGGGTGTTGGGGCGTAAGGGGGGGGTGTTGGGGCGTAAGGGGGGGTGTTGGGGCGTAAGGGGGGGGTGTTGGGGCGTAAGGGGGGGGTGTTGGGGCGTAAGGGGGGGGGTGTTGGGGCGTAAGGGGGGGGTGTTGGGGCGTAAGGGGGGGGTGTTGGGGCGTAAGGGGGGGGTGTTGGGGCGTAAGGGGGGGGGTGTTGGGGCGTAAGGGGGGGGTGTTGGGGCGTAAGGGGGGGTGTTGGGGCGTAAGGGGGGGGTGTTGGGGCGTAAGGGGGGGGTGTTGGGGCGTAAGGGGGTGTGAGGATGTTGGGGGTAAGGGGGTGTGTGGGGTGATGGGTGTGTGGGGGACGTTGGAGGTAAGTGGGTTTTGGAGGATGTTTGGGTAAGGGGGTTGTTGAGGGTAAAGGGGGATGTATAGGGATGTTGGGGGTAAGGGGCTGTGGGGGGGATGTTGGGGGTAAGTGGGGGTAAATGAGGATGTTGGGGGTGAGGGGGATGCTTGAGGATGAGGGTAAGGGGGATGTGGGGGGTTAAGGGAGGTGAGTGGGGATGTTGCAGGTAAAGGGTGTGGGAATGTTGGGGGTGAGGGTGTGTCTGGGGATGTTGGGGGTAAGGGTGTGTGGGGATGTTGGTGGTAAGGGGGATGTGAGGATGGTGGGGGTAAGGGGTGGGAGGATGTTGCAGGTAACATGGTGTGTAAGGATGTTGGGGGTAAAACAGGATGTTGGGGGTAAGGGTGCATGTGAGGATGTTGCGGGTAATGGGGATGTTGGGGCTAAGAGGGGGTGTGAGGGTGTTGGGGATAAGGGGGTCTGGGAGAATTTTGGGGTAAGGGAGCTGTGTGGAGATGTTGGGGGAAGTGGGATGTTGGGGGAAAGGGGGGATGTCGGGGGTAAGGGGGGGTGGGAAGATGTGGGGGGAAAGGGGGAAGTAGGGGGTAAGCGGTAAGGCTATGTTGGGGGTAAGGGCTTGTCTGGGGAGGTTGGGGCTAATGGGTGGGTGTGGGGGAGCTGGGAGTAAGTGGGCGATGCTGGGGGTAAGGGGGTGGGAGGATGTTGGGGGTAAGCGGGGATGTTGGGGGTAAGAAGGGGTTGGAGGGGGCTGTGGGATGAAGTTGGGGATAAGGGTGTGTGTGTCTGGATGTTGGGGGTAAGCGGGGGATGTTGGGGGTAAGCGGGGGTTGGAGGGGGCTGTGGGACGAGGTTGGGGATAAGGGTGTGTGTGTACGGTTGTTGGGGGTATGGGGGATATGTGGGAATATAGGGGGTGTTGGGGCGTAAGGGGGGGGTGTTGGGGCGTAAGGGGGGGGTGTTGGGGCGTAAGGGGGGGGTGTTGGGGCATAAGGGGGGGGTGTTGGGGCATAAGGGGGGGGTGTTGGGGCGTAAGGGGGGGGGGTGTTGGGGCGTAAGGGGGGGGTGTTGGGGCGTAAGGGGGGGGTGTTGGGGCGTAAGGGGGGGGTGTTGGGGCGTAAGGGGGGGGTGTTGGGGCGTAAGGGGGGGGTGTTGGGGCGTAAGGGGGGGTGTTGGGGCGTAAGGGGGGGGGTGTTGGGGCGTAAGGGGGGGGTGTTGGGGCGTAAGGGGGGGGTGTTGGGGCGTAAGGGGGGGGGTGTTGGGGCGTAAGGGGGGGGTGTTGGGGCGTAAGGGGGGGTGTTGGGGCGTAAGGGGGGGGGTGTTGGGGCGTAAGGGGGGGGTGTTGGGGCGTAAGGGGGGGGTGTTGGGGCGTAAGGGGGGGGTGTTGGGGCGTAAGGGGGGGGTGTTGGGGCGTAAGGGGGGGGTGTTGGGGCGTAAGGGGGGGGTGTTGGGGCGTAAGGGGGGGGTGTTGGGGCGTAAGGGGGGGGTGTTGGGGCGTAAGGGGGGGGTGTTGGGGCGTAAGGGGGGGGTGTTGGGGCGTAAGGGGGGGGTGTTGGGGCGTAAGGGGGGGGTGTTGGGGCGTAAGGGGGGGGTGTTGGGGCGTAAGGGGGGGGTGTTGGGGCGTAAGGGGGGGATGTTGGGGCGTAAGGGGGGGTGTTGGGGCGTAAGGGGGGGGTGTTGGGGCGTAAGGGGGGGGTGTTGGGGCGTAAGGGGGGGGTGTTGGGGCGTAAGGGGGGGGTGTTGGGGCGTAAGGGGGGGTGTTGGGGCGTAAGGGGGGGGTGTTGGGGCGTAAGGGGGGGGTGTTGGGGCGTAAGGGGGGGGTGTTGGGGCGTAAGGGGGGGGTGTTGGGGCGTAAGGGGGGGTGTTGGGGCGTAAGGGGGGGGTGTTGGGGCGTAAGGGGGGGGTGTTGGGGCGTAAGGGGGGGGTGTTGGGGCGTAAGGGGGGGTGTTGGGGGTAAGCGGGGGTTGGAGGGGGCTGTGGGACGAGGTTGGGGATAAGGGTGTGTGTGTACGGTTGTTGGGGGTATGGGGGATATGTGGGAATATAGGGGGTGTTGGGGCGTAAGGGGGGGGGTGTTGGGGCGTAAGGGGGGGGTGTTGGGGCGTAAGGGGGGGGGTGTTGGGGCGTAAGGGGGGGGTGTTGGGGCGTAAGGGGGGGGTGTTGGGGCGTAAGGGGGGGGGTGTTGGGGCATAAGGGGGGGGTGTTGGGGCGTAAGGGGGGGTGTTGGGGCGTAAGGGGGGGTGTA
>NW_027141528.1:0-47500 GCF_036365525.1 Heterodontus francisci
TACAGTCCAGGCCCTGAGACTTATATATATACACACACACCACAGTCCAGGCCCTGAGACTTATATATACACACACACACCACAGTCCAGGCCCTGAGACTTATATATATACATACACACACCACAGTCCATGCCCTGAGACTTATATATATACACACACACCACAGTCCAGGCCCTGAGACTTATATATATATACACACACACACCACAGTCCAGACCCTGAGACTTATATATATACACACACACACACCACAGTCCAGGCCCTGAGACTTATATATATATACACACACACACCACAGTCCAGGCCCTGAGACTTATATATATACACACACACACCACAGTCCAGACCCTGAGACTTATATATATACACACACACACACCGCAGTCCAGGCCCTGAGACTTATATATATATACACACACACACCACAGTCCAGGCCCTGAGACTTATATATACACACACACACACCACAGTCCAGACCCTGAGACTTATATATATACACAAACACACACCACAGTCCAGGCCCTGAGACTTATATATATACACACACACACCACAGTCCAGGCCCTGAGACTTATATATATACACACACACACCACAGTCCAGACCCTGAGACTTCTATATATACACACACACACACCACAGTCCAGGCCCTGAGACTTATATATATACACACACACCACAGTCCAGGCCCTGAGACTTATATATATATATACACACACACACCACAGTCCAGACCCTGAGACTTATATATATACACACACACACACCACAGTCCAGACCCTGAACTTATATATATACACACACACCACAGTCCAGGCCCTGAGACTTATATATATATATACACACACACACCACAGTCCAGACCCTGAGACTTATATATATACACACACACACACCACAGTCCAGACCCTGAACTTATATATATACACACACACACACCACAGTCCAGACCCTGAGACTTATATATATATACACACACACACCACAGTCCAGGCCCTGAGACTTATATATATATACACACACACACCACAGTCCAGACCCTGAGACTTATATATATACACACACACACCACAGTCCATGCACTGAGACATATATATATATACACACACACCACAGTCCAGGCCCTGAGACTTATATATATACACACACAAACACCACAGTCCAGGCCCTGAGACTTATATATATACACACACACACACCACAGTCCAGGCCCTGAGATATATATATACACACACACACCACAGTCCAGGCCCTGAGACTTATATATATATACACACACACACCACAGTCCAGGCCCTGAGACTTATATATATACACACACACACCACAGTCCAGGCCCCGAGACTTATATATATACACACACACACACACCACAGTCCAGGCCCAGAGACTTATATATATATACACACACACCACAGTCCGGGCCCTGAGACTTATATATATACACACACACACCACAGTCCAGGCCCTGAGACTTATATATATACACACACACACCACAGTCCAGGCCCAGAGACTTATATATATACACACACACACCACAGTCCAGGCCCTGAGACTTATATATATACACACACACACACCACAGTCCAGGCCCTGAGACTTATATATATATATATACACACACACCACAGTCCAGGCCCTGAGACTTATATATATACACACACACACCACAGTCCAGGCCCAGAGACTTATATATACACACACACACACACCACAGTCCAGGCCCTGAGACTTATATATATACACACACACACACCACAGTCCAGGCCCTGAGACTTATATATATACACACACACACCACAGTCCAGGCCCTGAGACTTATATATATACACACACACACACCACAGTCCAGGCCCTGAGACTTATATATATATACACACACCACAGTCCAGGCCCTGAGACTTATATATATACACACACACACCACAGTCCAGGCCCAGAGACTTATATATACACACACACACACCACAGTCCAGGCCCTGAGACTTATATATATACACACACACACACCACAGTCCAGGCCCTGAGACTTATATATATATACACACACACACCACAGTCCAGGCCCTGAGACTTATATATATATACACACACACACCACAGTCCAGGCCCTGAGACTTATATATATACACACACAAACACCACAGTCCAGGCCCTGAGACTTATATATATATACACACACACACCACAGTCCAGGCCCTGAGACTTATATATATACACACACACACACACCACAGTCCAGGCCCAGAGACTTATATATATACACACACACACCACAGTCCAGGCCCTGAGACTTATATATATACACACACACACACACCACAGTCCAGGCCCAGAGACTTATATATATACACACACACACCACAGTCCAGGCCCTGAACTTATATATATACACACACACACACCACAGTCCAGACCCAGAGACTTATATATATACACACACACACCACAGTCCAGGCCCTGAGACTTATATATATATACACACACACACCACAGTCCAGACCCTGAGACTTATATATATACACACATACACCACAGTCCAGGCCCTGAGACTTATATATACACACACACACACACACCACAGTCCAGGCCCAGAGACTTATATATATACACACACACACCACAGTCCAGGCCCTGAGACTTATATATATATACACACACACACCACAGTCCAGGCACTGAGACTTATATATATACACACACACACCACAGTCCAGGCCCAGAGACTTATATATATACACACACACACCACAGTCCAGGCCCTGAGACTTATATATATACACACACACACCACAGTCCAGGCCCTGAGACTTATATATATATACACACACACCACAGTCCAGGCCCTGAGACTTATATATATACACACACACACACACCACAGTCCAGAACCTGAGACTTATATATATACACACACACACCACAGTCCAGGCCCTGAGACTTATATATACACACACACACACCACAGTCCAGACCCTGAGACTTATATATATACACACACACACCACAGTCCAGGCCCTGAGACTTATATATATACACACACACACCACAGTCCAGACCCTGAGACTTATATGTATACACACACACACCACAGTCCAGGCCCTGAGACTTATATATATACACACACACACCACAGTCCAGACCCTGAGACTTATATATATACACACACACACCACAGTCCAGGCCCTGAGACTTATATATATACACACACACACCACAGTCCAGGCCCTGAGACTTATATATATATACACACACACACCACAGTCCAGGCCCTGTGACTTATATATATACACGCACACACACCACAGTCCAGAACCTGAGACTTATATATATACACACACACACCACAGTCCAGGCCCTGAGACTTATATATACACACACACACACCACAGTCCAGACCCTGAGACTTATATATATACACACACACACCACAGTCCAGGCCCTGAGACTTATATATATACACACACACACCACAGTCCATGCCCTGAGACTTATATATATACACACACACCACAGTCCATGCCCTGAGACTTATATATATACACACACACCACAGTCCAGGCCCTGAGACTTATATATATACACACACACTCACCACAGTCCAGGCCCTGAGACTTATATATATACACACACACCACAGTCCAGACCCTGAGACTTATATATATATACACACACACACCACAGTCCAGAACCTGAGACTTATATATATACACACACACACCACAGTCCAGACCCTGAGACTTATATATATATATACACACACACACCACAGTCCAGGCCCAGAGACTTATATATATACACACACACACACACCACAGTCCAGGCCCTGAGACTTATATATATATACACACACACACCACAGTCCAGAACCTGAGACTTATATATATACACACACACACCACAGTCCAGGCCCTGAGACTTATATATACACACACACACACCACAGTCCACGCCCTGAGACTTATATATATACACACCCACACCACAGTCCAGACCCTGAGTCTTATATATATACACACACACACCACAGTCCAGGCCCTGAGACTTATATATATACACACACACACCACAGTCCAGGCCCTGAGACTTATATATATACACACACACACCACAGTCCAGGCCCTGAGACTTATATATATACACACACACACCACAGTCCAGGCCCTGAGACTTATATATATACACACACACACCACAGTACAGGCCCTGAGACTTATATATGTATACACACACACACCACAGTCCAGGCCCTGAGACTTATATATATACACACACACACCACAGTCCAGGCCCTGTGACTTATATATATACACACACACACCACAGTCCAGGCCCTGAGACTTATATATATACACACACACACCACAGTCCAGGCCCTGAGACTTATATGTATACACACACACACCACAGTCCAGGCCCTGAGACTTATATATATACACACACACACCACAGTCCAGGCCCTGATACTTATAGATATACACACACACACCACAGTCCAGGCCCTGAGACTTATATATATACACACACACACCACAGTCCAGGCCCTGAGACTTATATATATGCACACACACACCACAGTCCAGACCCTGAGACTTATATATATACACACACACACCACAGTCCAGGCCCTGAGACTTATATATATACACACACACACCACAGTCCAGGCCCTGAGACTTATATATTTCTACACACACACACCACAGTCCAGGCCCAGAGACTTATATATATACACACACACACACACCACAGTCCAGACCCTGAGACTTATATATATACACACACACACCACAGTCCAGGCCCTGAGACTTATATATATACACACACACACCACAGTCCAGACCCTGAGACTTATATATATACACACACACACCACAGTCCAGGCCCTGAGACTTATATATATGCACACACACACCACAGTCCAGACCCTGAGACTTATATATATACACACACACACCACAGTCCAGGCCCTGAGACTTATATATATACACACACACACCACAGTCCAGGCCCTGAGACTTATATATATATACACACACACACACCACAGTCCAGGCCCTGAGACTTATATATATACACACACACACACCACAGTCCAGACCCTGAGACTTATATATATATACACACACACACACCACAGTCCAGGCCCTGAGACTTATATATATACACACACACACCACAGTCCAGACCCTGAGACTTATATATATACACACACACACCACAGTCCAGGCCCTGAGACTTATATATATACACACACACACCACAGTCCAGACCCTGAGACTTATATATATACACACACACACCACAGTCCAGACCCTGAGACTTATATATATACACACACACACCACAGTCCAGACCCTGAGACTTATATATATACACACACACACCACAGTCCAGGCCCTGAGACTTATATATATACACACACACACCACAGTCCAGACCCTGAGACTTATATATATACACACACACACTACAGTCCAGGCCCTGAGACTTATATATATACACACACACACACCACAGTCCAGGCCCTGAGACTTATATATATACACACACACACCACAGTCCAGGCCCTGAGACTTATATATATACACACACACACCACAGTCCAGGCCCTGAGACTTATATATATACACACACACTCACCACAGTCCAGGCCCTGAGACTTATATATATACACACACCACAGTCCAGGCCCTGAGACTTATATATATACACACACACTCACCACAGTCCAGGCCCTGAGACTTATATATATACACAAACACACACCACAGTCCAGGCCCTGAGACTTATATATATATACACACACACCACAGTCCAGACCCTGAGACTTATATATATACACACACACACCACAGTCCAGGCCCTGAGACTTATATATATACACACACACACCACAGTCCAGGCCCTGAGACTTATATATATACACACACACACCACAGTCCAGGCCCAGAGACTTATATATATGCACACACACACCACAGTCCAGGCCTGATACTTATATATATATACACACACACACCACAGTCCAGACCCTGAGACTTATATATATACACACACACACCACAGTCCAGGCCCAGAGACTTATATATATACACACACACACCACAGTCCAGGCCTGATACATATATATATATACACACACACACCACAGTCCAGGCCCTGAGACTTATATATATACACACACACACCAGAGTCCAGACCCTGAGACTTATATATATACACACACACACCACAGTCCAGGCCCTGAGACTTATATATATACACACACACTCACCACAGTCCAGGCCCTGAGACTTATATATATACACACACCACAGTCCAGGCCCTGAGACTTATATATATACACACACACTCACCACAGTCCAGGCCCTGAGACTTATATATATACACACACACCACAGTCCAGGCCCTGAGACTTATATATATATACACTGACACCACAGTCCAGAACCTGAGACTTATATATATACACACACACACCACAGTCCAGGCCCTGAGACTTATATATACATACACACACACACCACAGTCCAGGCCCAGAGACTTATATATATACACACTCACACCACAGTCCAGGCCTGATACTTATATATATATATACACACACACCACAGTCCAGGCCCAGAGTCTTATATATATACACACACACACCACAGTCCAGGCCCTGAGACTTATATATACACACACACACCACAGTCCAGACCCTGATACTTATATATATACACACACACACCACAGTCCAGGCCTGATACTTATATATATACACACACACACCAAAGTCCAGGCCCAGAGACTTATATATATACACACACACACCACAGTCCAGACCCTGAGACTTATATATATACTCACACACACCACAGTCCAGGCCCTGAGACTTATATATATACACACACACACACCACAGTCCAGGCCCTGAGACTTATATATGTATACACACACACCACGGTCCAGACCCTGAGACTTATATATATACACACACACACCACAGTCCAGGCCCTGAGACTTATATATATACACACACACACCACAGTCCAGGCCCTGAGACTTATATATATACACACACACACCACAGTCCAGGCCCAGAGACTTATATATATACACACACACACCACTGTCCAGACCCTGAGACTTATATATATACACACACACACCACAGTCCAGGCCCTGAGACTTATATATATACACACACACACACCACAGTCCAGGCCCTGAGACTTATATATATACACACACACACCACAGTCCAGGCCCTGAGACTTATATATATACACACACACACCACAGTCCAGGCCCTGAGACTTATATATATACACACACACTCACCACAGTCCAGGCCCTGAGACTTATATATATACACACACCACAGTCCAGGCCCTGAGACTTATATATATACACACACACTCACCACAGTCCAGGCCCTGAGACTTATATATATACACAAACACACACCACAGTCCAGGCCCTGAGACTTATATATATATACACACACACCACAGTCCAGACCCTGAGACTTATATATATACACACACACACCACAGTCCAGGCCCTGAGACTTATATATATACACACACACACCACAGTCCAGGCCCTGAGACTTATATATATACACACACACACCACAGTCCAGGCCCAGAGACTTATATATATACACACACACACCACAGTCCAGGCCTGATACTTATATATATACACACACACACCACAGTCCAGACCCTGAGACTTATATATATACACACACACACCACAGTCCAGGCCCAGAGACTTATATATATACACACACACACCACAGTCCAGGCCTGATACATATATATATATACACACACACACCACAGTCCAGGCCCTGAGACTTATATATATACACACACACACCAGAGTCCAGACCCTGAGACTTATATATATACACACACACACCACAGTCCAGGCCCTGAGACTTATATATATACACACACACTCACCACAGTCCAGGCCCTGAGACTTATATATATACACACACCACAGTCCAGGCCCTGAGACTTATATATATACACACACACTCACCACAGTCCAGGCCCTGAGACTTATATATATACACACACACCACAGTCCAGGCCCTGAGACTTATATATATACACACACACACCACAGTCCAGACCCTGATACTTATATATATACACACACACACCACAGTCCAGGCCTGATACTTATATATATACACACACACACCACAGTCCAGGCCCTGAGACTTATATATACATACACACACACACCACAGTCCAGGCCCAGAGACTTATATATATACACACACACACCACAGTCCAGGCCTGATACTTATATATATATATACACACACACCACAGTCCAGGCCCAGAGTCTTATATATATACACACACACACCACAGTCCAGGCCCTGAGACTTATATATACACACACACACCACAGTCCAGACCCTGATACTTATATATATACACACACACACCACAGTCCAGGCCTGATACTTATATATATACACACACACACCAAAGTCCAGGCCCTGAGACTTATATATATACACACACACACACCACAGTCCAGGCCCTGAGACTTATATATGTATACACACACACCACAGTCCAGGCCCTGAGACTTATATATATACACACACACACCACAGTCCAGGCCCAGAGACTTATATATATACACACACACACCACAGTCCAGACCCTGAGACTTATATATATACACACACACACCACAGTCCAGGCCCTGAGACTTATATATATACACACACACACACCACAGTCCAGGCCCTGAGACTTATATATATACACACACACACCACAGTCCAGGCCCTGAGACTTATATATACACACACACACACCACAGTCCAGGCCCTGAGACTTATATATATACACACACACTCACCACAGTCCAGGCCCTGAGACTTATATATATACACACACCACAGTCCAGGCCCTGAGACTTATATATATACACACACACTCACCACAGTCCAGGCCCTGAGACTTATATATATACACAAACACACACCACAGTCCAGGCCCTGAGACTTATATATATATACACACACACCACAGTCCAGACCCTGAGACTTATATATATACACACACACACCACAGTCCAGGCCCTGAGACTTATATATATACACACACACACCACAGTCCAGGCCCTGAGACTTATATATATACACACACACACCACAGTCCAGGCCCAGAGACTTATATATATACACACACACACCACAGTCCAGGCCTGATACTTATATATATATACACACACACACACCACAGTCCAGACCCTGAGACTTATATATATACACACACACACCACAGTCCAGGCCCAGAGACTTATATATATACACACACACACCACAGTCCAGGCCTGATACATATATATATATACACACACACACCACAGTCCAGGCCCTGAGACTTATATATATACACACACACACCAGAGTCCAGACCCTGAGACTTATATATATACACACACACACCACAGTCCAGGCCCTGAGACTTATATATATACACACACACTCACCACAGTCCAGGCCCTGAGACTTATATATATACACACACCACAGTCCAGGCCCGGAGACTTATATATATACACACACACTCACCACAGTCCAGGCCCTGAGACTTATATATATACACACACACCACAGTCCAGGCCCTGAGACTTATATATATATACACAGACACCACAGTCCAGAACCTGAGACTTATATATATACACACACACACCACAGTCCAGGCCCTGAGACTTATATATACATACACACACACACCACAGTCCAGGCCCAGAGACTTATATATATACACACACACACCACAGTCCAGGCCTGATACTTATATATATATATATACACACACACCACAGTCCAGGCCCAGAGTCTTATATATATACACACACACACCACAGTCCAGGCCCTGAGACTTATATATACACACACACACACCACAGTCCAGACCCTGATACTTATATATATACACACACACACCACAGTCCAGGCCTGATACTTATATATATACACACACACTCCAATGTCCAGGCCCAGAGACTTATATATATACACACACACACCACAGTCCAGACCCTGAGACTTATATATATACTCACACACACCACAGTCCAGGCCCTGAGACTTATATATATACACACACACACACCACAGTCCAGGCCCTGAGACTTATATATGTATACACACACACCACGGTCCAGACCCTGAGACTTATATATATACACACACACACCACAGTCCAGGCCCTGAGACTTATATATATACACACACACACCACAGTCCAGGCCCTGAGACTTATATATATACACACACACACCACAGTCCAGGCCCAGAGACTTATATATATACACACACACACCACAGTCCAGGCCTGATACTTATATATATACACACACACACCACAGTCCAGACCCTGAGACTTATATATATACACACACACACCACAGTCCAGGCCCAGAGACTTATATCTCTACACACACACACCACAGACCAGGCCTGATACTTATATATATATACACACACACACCACAGTCCAGGCCCTGAGACTTATATATATACACACACACACCACAGTCCAGACCCTGAGACTTATATATATACACGCACACACCACAGTCCAGGCCCTGAGACTTATATATATACACACACACTCACCACAGTCCAGGCCTTGAGACTTATATATATACACACACCACAGTCCAGGCCCTGAGACTTATATATATACACACACACTCACCACAGTCCAGGCCCTGAGACTTATATATATACACACACACCACAGTCCAGGCCCTGAGACTTATATATATATACACAGACACCACAGTCCAGACCCTGAGACTTATACATATACACACACACACCACAGTCCAGGCCCTGAGACTTATATATACATACACACACACACCACAGTCCAGGCCCAGAGACTTATATATATACACACACACACCACAGTCCAGGCCTGATACTTATATATATACACACACACACCACAGTCCAGACCCTGATACTTATACATATACACACACACACCACAGTCCAGGCCTGATACTTATATATATACACACACACACCACAGTCCAGGCCCAGAGACTTATATATATACACACACACACCACAGTCCAGGCCTGATACTTATATATACACACACACACACCACAGTCCAGGCCTGATACTTATATATATACACACACACACCACAGTCCAGGCCCTGAGACTTATATATATACACACACACACCACAGTCCAGACACTGAGACTTATATATATACACACACACACACCACAGTCCAGGCCCTGAGACTTATATATATACACACACACACCACAGTCCAGACCCTGATACCTATATATATACACACACACACACCACAGTCCAGAACCTGAGACTTATATATATACACACACACACCACAGTCCAGACCCTGAGACTTATATATATATATACACACACACACCACAGTCCAGGCCTGATACTTATATATATACACACACACACCACAGTCCAGGCCCTGAGACTTATATATATACACACACACACCACAGTCCAGACCCTGAGACTTATATATATACACACACACACACCACAGTCCAGGCCCTGAGACTTATATATATATACACACACACACACCACAGTCCAGACCCTGATACCTATATATATACACACACACACACCACAGTCCAGGCCCTGAGACTTATATATATATATATATATATACACACACACACACCACAGTCCAGGCCCTGAGACTTATATATATATACACACACACACCACAGTCCAGGCCCTGAGACTTATATATATATACACACACACACCACAGTCCAGGCCCTGAGACTTATATATATACACACACACACCACAGTCCAGGCCCTGAGACTTATATATATACACACACACACACCACAGTCCAGGCCCTGAGACTTATATATATATACACACACACCACAGTCCACGCCCTGAGACTTATATATATACACACACACCACAGTCCAGGCCCTGAGACTTATATATATACACACACACACACCACAGTCCAGACCCTGAGACTTATATATATACACACACACACCACAGTCCAGACCCTGAGACTTATATATATACACACACACACCACAGTCCGGGCCCTGAGACTTATATATATACACACACACACCACAGTCCAGACCCTGAGACTTATATATATACACACACACACACCACAGTCCAGGCCTTATACTTATATATATACACACACACACCACAGTCCAGGCCCTGAGACTTATATATATACACACACACACCACAGTCCAGACCCTGAGACTTATATATATACACACACACACACCACAGTCCAGGCCCTGAGACCTATATATATATACACACACACACCACAGTCCAGACCCTGATACCTATATATATACACACACACACACCACAGTCCAGGCCCTGAGACTTATATATATACACACACACACACCACAGTCCAGAACCTGAGACTTATATATATACACACACACACCACAGTCCAGACCCTGAGACTTATATATATACACACACACACACCACAGTCCAGGCCCTGAGACATATATATATACACACACACACACCACAGTCCAGGCCCTGAGACTTATATATATATATATATATACACACACACACCACAGTCCAGGCCCTGAGACTTATATATATACACACACACACCACAGTCCAGGCCCTGAGACTTATATATACACACACACACACACCACAGTCCAGGCCGTGAGACTTATATATATATACACACACACCACAGTCCAGGCCCTGAGACTTATATATATACACACACACCACAGTCCAGGCCCTGAGACTTATATATATATACACACACACACCACAGTCCAGGCCCTGAGACTTATATATATATACACACACACACCACAGTCCAGGCCCTGAGACTTATATATATACACACACACACCACAGTCCAGGCCCTGAGACTTATATATATATACACACACACCACAGTCCAGGGCCTGAGACTTATATATATACACACACACACACACCACAGTCCAGGCCCTGAGACTTATATATATACACACACACACACCACAGTCCAGGCCCTGAGACTTATATATAGATATACACACACACCACAGTCCAGGCCCTGAGACTTATATATATACACACACACACACACACCACAGTCCAGGCCCTGAGACTTATATATATACACACACACACACCACAGTCCAGGCCCTGAGACTTATATATATACACACACACACACCACAGTCCAGGCCCTGAGACTTATATAAATACACACACACACCACAGTCCAGGCCCTGAGACTTATATATATATATACACACACACCACAGTCCAGGCCCTGAGACTTATATATATATATACACACACACCACAGTCCAGGCCCTGAGACTTATATATATACACACACACACACCACAGTCCAGGCCCTGAGACGTATATATATACACACACACACACCACAGTCCAGGCCCTGAGACTTATATAAATACACACACACACCACAGTCCAGGCCCTGAGACTTATATATATATACACACACACACCACAGTCCAGGCCCTGAGACTTATATATATACACACACACACCACAGTCCAGGCCCTGAGACTTATATATATACACTCACACACCACAGTCCAGGCCCTGAGACTTATATATATATACACACACACACCACAGTCCAGGCCCTGAGACTTATATATATACACACACACACCACAGTCCAGGCCCTGAGACTTATATATATACACACACACACCACAGTCCAGGCCCTGAGACTTATATATATACACACACACACCACAGTCCAGGCCCTGAGACTTATATATATACACACACACACCACAGTCCAGGCCCTGAGACTTATATATATACACACACACACCACAGTCCAGGCCCTGATACTTATAGATATACACACACACACCACAGTCCAGGCCCTGAGACTTATATATATACACACACACACCACAGTCCAGGCCCTGAGACTTATATATATACACACACACACCACAGTCCAGGCCCTGAGACTTATATATATACACACACACACCACAGTCCAGACCCTGAGACTTATATATATACACACACACACCACAGTCCAGGCCCTGAGACTTATATATATGCGCACACACACCACAGTCCAGGCCCTGAGACTTATATATATACACACACACACCACAGTCCAGTCCCTGAGACTTATATATATACACACACACACCACAGTCCAGGCCCTGAGACTTATATATATACACACACACACCACAGTCCAGACCCTGAGACTTATATATATACACACACAGACCACAGTCCAGGCCCTGAGACTTATATATACACACACACACACCACAGTCCAGGCCCTGAGACTTATATATATACACACACAACACAACAGTCCAGACCCTGAGACTTATACATATACACACACACACACCACAGTCCAGGCCCTGAGACTTATATATATATAAACACACACACCACAGTCCAGACCCTGAGACTTATATATATACACACACACACCACAGTCCAGGCCCTGAGACTTATATATATACACACACACACCACAGTCCAGACCCTGAGACTTATATATATACACACACACACCACAGTCCAGACCCTGAGACTTATATATATATACACACACACACCACAGTCCAGACCCTGAGACTTATATATATACACACACACACCACAGTCCAGGCCCTGAGACTTATATATATACACACACACACCACAGTCCAGACCCTGAGACTTATATATATACACACACACACCACAGTCCAGGCCCTGAGACTTATATATATATACACACACACACCACAGTCCAGGCCCTGAGACTTATATATATACACACACACACCACAGTCCAGGCCCTGAGACCTATATATATACACACACACACCACAGTCCAGGCCCTGAGACTTATATATATACACACACACTCACCACAGTCCAGGCCCTGAGACTTATATATATACACACACCACAGTCCAGGCCCTGAGACTTATATATATACACACACACTCACCACAGTCCAGGCCCTGAGACTTATATATACACACACACACACCACAGTCCAGGCCCTGAGACTTATATATATATACACACACACCACAGTCCAGACCCTGAGACTTATATATATACACACACACACCACAGTCCAGGCCCTGAGACTTATATATATACACACACACACCACAGTCCAGGCCCTGAGACTTATATATATACACACACACACCACAGTCCAGGCCCAGAGACTTATATATATACACACACACACACCACAGTCCAGGCCTGATACTTATATATATACACACACACTCCACAGTCCAGACCCTGAGACTTATATATATACACACACACACCACAGTCCAGGCCCAGAGACTTATATATATACACACACACACCACAGTCCAGGCCTGATACTTATATATATATACACACACACACCACAGTCCAGGCCCTGAGACTTATATATATACACACACACACCAGAGTCCAGACCCTGAGACGTATATATATACACACACACACCACAGTCCAGGCCCTGAGACTTATATATATACACACACACTCACCACAGTCCAGGCCCTGAGACTTATATATATACACACACCACAGTCCAGGCCCTGAGACTTATATATATACACACACACTCACCACAGTCCAGGCCCTGAGACTTATATATATACACACACACCACAGTCCAGGCCCTGAGACTTATATATATATACACAGACACCACAGTCCAGAACCTGAGACTTATATATATACACACACACACCACAGTCCAGGCCCTGAGACTTACATATACATACACACACACACCACAGTCCAGGCCCAGAGACTTATATATATACACACACACACCACAGTCCAGGCCTGATACTTATCTATATATATACACACGCACCACAGTCCAGGCCCAGAGACTTATATATATACACACACACACACCACAGTCCAGGCCCTGAGACTTATATATACACACACACACCACAGTCCAGTCCCTGATACTTATATATATACACACACACACCACAGTCCAGGCCTGATACTTATATATATACACACACACACCACAGTCCAGGCCCAGAGACTTATATATATACACACACACACCACAGTCCAGACCCTGAGACTTATATATATACACACACACACCACAGTCCAGGCCCTGAGACTTATATATATACACACACACACCACAGTCCAGGCCCTGAGACTTATATATATACACACACACACCACAGTCCAGACCCTGAGACTTATATATATACACACACACACCACAGTCCAGGCCCTGAGACTTATATATATACACACACACACCACAGTCCAGGCCCTGAGACTTATATATATACACACACACACCACAGTCCAGGCCCAGAGACTTATATATATACACACACACACCACAGTCCAGGCCTGATACTTATATATATACACACACACACCACAGTCCAGACCCTGAGACTTATATATATACACACACACACCACAGTCCAGGCCCAGAGACTTATATCTCTACACACACACACCACAGACCAGGCCTGGTACTTATATATATACACACACACACCACAGTCCAGGCCCTGAGACTTATATATATACACACACACACCACAGTCCAGACCCTGAGACTTATATATATACACACACACACCACAGTCCAGGCCCTGAGACTTATATATATACACACACACTCACCACAGTCCAGGCCTTGAGACTTATATATATACACACACCACAGTCCAGGCTCTGAGACTTATATATATACACACACACTCACCACAGTCCAGGCCCTGAGACTTATATATATACACACACACCACAGTCCAGGCCCTGAGACTTATATATATATACACAGACACCACAGTCCAGACCCTGAGACTTATATATATACACACACACACCACAGTCCAGGCCCTGAGACTTATATATACATACACACACACACCACAGTCCAGGCCCAGAGACTTATATATATACACACACACACCACAGTCCAGGCCTGATACTTATATATATACACACACACACCACAGTCCAGACCCTGATACTTATACATATACACACACACACCACAGTCCAGGCCTGATACTTATATATATACACACACACACCACAGTCCAGGCCCAGAGACTTATATATATACACACACACACCACAGTCCAGGCCTGATACTTATATATATACACACACACACCACAGTCCAGGCCTGATACTTATATATATACACACACACACCACAGTCCAGGCCCTGAGACTTATATATATACACACACACACCACAGTCCAGACCCTGAGACTTATATATATACACACACACACACCACAGTCCAGGTCCTGAGACTTATATATATACACACACACACCACAGTCCAGACCCTGATACTTATATATATACACACACACACACCACAGTCCAGGCCCTGAGACTTATATATATACACACACACACACCACAGTCCAGAACCTGAGACTTATATATATACACACACACACCACAGTCCAGACCCTGAGACTTATATATATACACACACACACACCACAGTCCAGGCCCTGAGACATATATATATACACACACACACACCACAGTCCAGGCCCTGAGACTTATATATATATATATACACACACACACACCACAGTCCAGGCCCTGAGACTTATATATATACACACACACACCACAGTCCAGGCCCTGAGACTTATATATATACACACACACACCACAGTCCAGGCCCTGAGACTTATATATATACACACACACACACCACAGTCCAGGCCCTGAGACTTATATATATATACACACACACCACAGTCCAGGCCCTGAGACTTATATATATACACACACACCACAGTCCAGGCCCTGAGACTTATATATATATACACACACACACCACAGTCCAGGCCCTGAGACTTATATATATATACACACACACACCACAGTCCAGGCCCTGAGACTTATATATATACACACACACACCACAGTCCAGGCCCTGAGACTTATATATATATACACACACACCACAGTCCAGGGCCTGAGACTTATATATATACACACACACACACACCACAGTCCAGGCCCTGAGACTTATATATATACACACACACACACCACAGTCCAGGCCATGAGACTTATATATATATATATATACACACACACCACAGTCCAGGCCCTGAGACTTATATATATATACACACACACACACACACCACAGTCCAGGCCCTGAGACTTATATATATACACACACACACACCACACTCCAGGCCCTGAGACTTATATATATACACACACACACACCACAGTCCAGGCCCTGAGACTTATATAAATACACACACACACCACAGTCCAGGCCCTGAGACTTATATATATATATACACACACACCACAGTCCAGGCCCTGAGACTTATATATATACACACACACACACCACAGTCCAGGCCCTGAGACTTATATATATATACACACACACACACCACAGTCCAGGCCCTGAGACTTATATATATACACACACACACACCACAGTCCAGGCCCTGAGACTTATATAAATACACACACACACCACAGTCCAGGCCCTGAGACTTATATATATATACACACACACACCACAGTCCAGGCACTGAGACTTATATATATACACACACACACACCACAGTCCATGCCCTGAGACTTATATATATACACACACACACACACCACAGTCCAGACCCTGTGACTTATATATATACACACACACACCACAGTCCAGGCCCTGAGACTTATATATATACACACACACACCACAGTCCAGAACCTGAGACTTATATATATACAGCGGAGCCCACAGTCCAGGCCCTGAGACTTATATATATACACACACACACCACAGTCCAGGCACTGAGACTTATATATATACACACACAAACACCACAGTCCAGGCCCTGAGACTTATATATATACACACACACACCACAGTCCAGAACCTGAGACTTATATATATACAGCGGAGCCCTCAGTCCGTGCCCTGAGACTTATATATATACACACACACACCACAGTCCAGGCACTGAGACTTATATATATACACACACAAACACCACAGTCCAGGCCCTGAGACTTATATATATATATACACACACCACAGTCCATGCCCTGAGACTTATATATATACACACACACACACCACAGTCCAGACCCTGAGACTTATATATATACGCACACACACACACCACAGTCCAGGCCCTGAGACTTATATATATATATACACACACCACAGTCCATGCCCTGAGACTTATATATATACACACACACACACCACAGTCCAGGCCCTGAGACTTATATATACATACACACACACACCACAGTCCAGGCCCTGAGACTTATATATATATATACACACACACACCACAGTCCAGGCCCTGAGACTTCTATATATACACACACACACACCACAGTCCAGGCCCTGAGACTTATATATATACACACACTCACACACCACAGTCCAGGCCCTGAGACTTATATATATATATACACAAACCACAGTCCAGGCCCTGAGACTTATATATATACACACACACACACCACAGTCCAGGCCCTGAGACTTATATATATACACACACTCACACACCACAGTCCAGGCCCTGAGACTTATATATATACACACACTCACACACCACAGTCCAGGCCCTGAGACTTATATATATATATACACACACCACAGTCCATGCCCTGAGACTTATATATATACACACACACACACCACAGTCCAGGCCCTGAGACTTATATATACATACACACACACACCACAGTCCAGGCCCTGAGACTTATATATACATACACACACACACCACAGTCCAGGCCCTGAGACTTATATATACATACACACACACACCACAGTCCAGGCCCTGAGACTTATATATACATACACACACACACCACAGTCCTGGCCCTGAGACTTATATATACACACTCACACACCACAGTCCAGGCCCTGAGACTTATATATACACACTCACACACCACAGTCCAGGCCCTGATACTTATATATATACACACACACACACCACAGTCCAGGCCCTGAGACTTATATATACACACTCACACACCACAGTCCAGGCCCTGAGACTTATATATAAACACACACACACCACAGTCCAGGCCCTGATACTTATATATATACACACACACCACAGTCCAGGCCCTGAGACTTATATATATATACACACACACACCACAGTCCAGGCCCTGAGACTTATATATATACACACACACACCACAGTCCAGGCACTGAGACTTATATATATATACACACACACCACAGTCCAGGCCCTGAGACTTATATATATACATACACACACACACCACAGTCCAGGCCCTGAGACTTATATATATACACACACACACCACAGTCCAGGCCCTGAGACTCATATATATACATACACACACACACCACAGTCCAGGCCCTGAGACTTATATATATACACACACACACCACAGTCCAGGCCCTGAGACTTATATATATACATACACACACACACCACAGTCCAGGCCCTCAGACTTATATATATACACACACACACCACAGTCCAGGCCCTGAGACTTATATATATACACACACACACACCACAGTCCAGGCCCTGAGACTTATATATATACACACACACACACCACAGTCCAGGCCCTGAGACTTATATATATACACACACACACCACAGTCCAGGCCCTGAGACTTATATATATATACACACACACCACAGTCCAGGCCCTGAGACTTATATATATACACACACACACACCACAGTCCATGCCCTGAGACTTATATATATACACACACACACCACAGTCCAGGCCCTGAGACTTATATATATACACACACACACCACAGTCCAGGCCCTGAGACTTATATATATACACACACACACCACAGTCCAGGCCCTGAGACTTATATATATACACACACACACACCACAGTCCAGGCCCTGAGACTTATATATATACACACACACACACCACAGTCCAGGCCCTGAGACTTATGTATATACACACAAACACCACAGTCCAGGCCCTGAGACTTATATATATACAAACACACACCACAGTCCAGGCCCTGAGACAAATATATATACACACACACACACACCACAGTCCAGGCCCTGAGACTTATATATATATACACACACACACCACAGTCCAGGCCCTGAGACTTATATATATACACACACACACACCACAGTCCAGGCCCTGAGACTTATGTATATACAAACACACACACCACAGTCCAGGCACTGAGACTTATATATATACAAACACACACACCACAGTCCAGGCCCTGAGACTTATATATATACACACACACACACCACAGTCCAGGCCCTGAGACTTATGTATATACAAACACACACACCACAGTCCAGGCCCTGAGACTTATATATATACAAACACACACACCACAGTCCAGGCCCTGAGACTTATATATATATACACACACACACACCACAGTCCAGACCCTGAGACTTATATATATACACACACACACACCACAGTCCAGACACTGAGACTTATATATATACACACACACACCACAGTCCAGGCCCTGAGACTTATATATATAGACACACACACCACAGTCCAGGCCCTGAGACTTATATATATATACACACACACACCACAGTCCAGGCACTGAGACTTATATATATACACACACACACACCACAGTCCAGGCCCTGAGACTTATATATATACACACACACACCACAGTCCAGGCCCTGAGACTTATATATATATACACACACACACCACAGTCCAGGCACTGAGACTTATATATATATACACACACACACCACAGTCCAGGCACTGAGACTTATATATATACACACACACACCACAGTCCAGGCACTGAGACTTATATATATATACACACACACACCACAGTCCAGGCACTGAGACTTATATATATACACACACACACACCACAGTCCAGGCCCTGAGACTTATGTATATACAAACACACACACCACAGTCCAGGCCCTGAGACTTATATATATACACACACACACCACTGTCCAGGCACTGAGACTTATATATATACACACACACACACCACAGTCCAGGCCCTGAGACTTATATATATACACACACACACCACAGTCCAGGCCCTGAGACTTATATATATACACACACACACACCACAGTCCAGGCCCTGAGACTTATATATATACACACACACACACCACAGTCCAGGCCCTGAGACTTATATATATACACACACACACCACAGTCCAGGCCCTGAGACTTATATATATACACACACACACACCACAGTCC
This sequence comes from Heterodontus francisci, assembly GCF_036365525.1. NCBI lineage: Eukaryota > Metazoa > Chordata > Chondrichthyes > Heterodontiformes > Heterodontidae > Heterodontus > Heterodontus francisci. Next base: position 22,322 of record NW_027141528.1, read on the forward strand.
AGGCCCTGAGACTTATGTATATATATACACACACCACAGTCCATGCCCTGAGACTTATATATATACACACACACACACCACAGTCCAGGCCCTGAGACTTATATATATATATACACACACCACAGTCCATGCCCTGAGACTTATATATATACACACACACACACCACAGTCCAGGCCATGAGACTTATATATACATACACACACACACCACAGTCCAGGCCCTGAGACTTATATATATATATACACACACACACCACAGTCCAGGCCCTGAGACTTCTATATATACACACACACACACCACAGTCCAGGCCCTGAGACTTATATATATACACACACTCACACACCACAGTCCAGGCCCTGAGACTTATATATATATATACACACACCACAGTCCAGGCCCTGAGACTTATGTATATACAAACACACACACCACAGTCCAGGCACTGAGACTTACATATATATACACACACACACCACAGTCCAGGCCCTGAGACTTATATATATAGACACACACACCACAGTCCAGGCCCTGAGACTTATATATATATACACACACACACCACAGTCCAGGCACTGAGACTTATATATATACACACACACACACCACAGTCCAGGCCCTGAGACTTATATATATACACACACACACCACAGTCCAGGCCCTGAGACTTATATATATATACACACACACACCACAGTCCAGGCACTGAGACTTATATATATATACACACACACACCACAGTCCAGGCACTGAGACTTATATATATACACACACACACACCACAGTCCAGGCCCTGAGACTTATGTATATACAAACACACACACCACAGTCCAGGCCCTGAGACTTATATATATACACACACACACCACAGTCCAGGCACTGAGACTTATATATATACACACACACACACCACAGTCCAGGCCCTGAGACTTATATATATACACACACACACCACAGTCCAGGCACTGAGACTTATATATATACACACACACACACCACAGTCCAGGCCCTGAGACTTATATATATACACACACACACCACAGTCCAGGCCCTGAGACTTATATATATACACACACACACACCACAGTCCAGGCCCTGAGACTTATGTATATATATACACACACCACAGTCCATGCCCTGAGACTTATATATATACACACACACACACCACAGTCCAGGCCCTGAGACTTATATATATATATACACACACCACAGTCCATGCCCTGAGACTTATATATATACACACACACACACCACAGTCCAGGCCCTGAGACTTATATATACATACACACACACACCACAGTCCAGGCCCTGAGACTTATATATATATATACACACACACACCACAGTCCAGGCCCTGAGACTTCTATATATATACACACACACACCACAGTCCAGGCCCTGAGACTTATATATATACACACACTCACACACCACAGTCCAGGCCCTGAGACTTATATATATATATACACACACCACAGTCCAGGCCCTGAGACTTATATATATACACACACACACACCACAGTCCAGGCCCTGAGACTTATATATATACACACACTCACACACCACAGTCCAGGCCCTGAGACTTATATATATATATACACACACCACAGTCCATGCCCTGAGACTTATATATATACACACACACACACCACAGTCCAGGCCCTGAGACTTATATACACATACACACACACACCACAGTCCAGGCCCTGAGACTTATATATATACACACACACACCACAGTCCAGGCCCTGAGACTTATATATACATACACACACACACCACAGTCCAGACCTGAGACTTATATATACATACACACACACACCACAGTCCAGGCCCTGAGACTTATATATACATACACACACACACCACAGTCCAGGCCCTGAGACTTATATATACATACACACACACACCACAGTCCAGGCCCTGAGACTTATATATACAGACACACACACACCACAGTCCAGGCCCTGAGACTTATATATACATACACACACACACCACAGTCCTGGCCCTGAGACTTATATATACACACTCACACACCACAGTCCAGGCCCTGAGACTTATATATACACACTCACACACCACAGTCCAGGCCCTGATACTTATATATATACACACACACACACCACAGTCCAGGCCCTGAGACTTATATATACACACTCACACACCACAGTCCAGGCCCTGAGACTTATATATACACACACACACACCACAGTCCAGGCCCTGATACTTATATATATACACACACACCACAGTCCAGGCCCTGAGACTTATATATATATACACACACACACCACAGTCCAGGCCCTGAGACTTATATATATACACACACACACCACAGTCCAGGCACTGAGACTTATATATATATACACACACACCACAGTCCAGGCCCTGAGACTTATATATATACATACACACACACACCACAGTCCAGGCCCTGAGACTTATATATATACACACACACACAACAGTCCAGGCCCTGAGACTCATATATATACATACACACACACACCACAGTCCAGGCCCTGAGACTTATATATATATACACACGCACACCACAGTCCAGGCCCTGAGACTTATATATATACATACACACACACACCACAGTCCAGGCCCTGAGACTTATATATATACACACACACACCACAGTCCAGGCCCTGAGACTTATATATATACACACACACACACCACAGTCCAGGCCCTGAGACTTATATATATACACACACACACCACAGTCCAGGCCCTGAGACTTATATATATACACACACACACACCACAGTCCAGGCCCTGAGACTTATATATATATACACACACACCACAGTCCAGGCCCTGAGACTTATATATATACACACACACACACCACAGTCCATGCCCTGAGACTTATATATATACACACACACACCACAGTCCAGGCCCTGAGACTTATATATATACACACACACACCACCGTCCAGGCCCTGAGACTTATATATATACACACACACACCACAGTCCAGGCCCTGAGACTTATATATATACACACACACACACCACAGTCCAGGCCCTGAGACTTATATATATACACACACACACACCACAGTCCAGGCCCTGAGACTTATGTATATACACACAAACACCACAGTCCAGGCCCTGAGACTTATATATATACAAACACACACCACAGTCCAGGCCCTGAGACAAATATATATACACACACACACACACCACAGTCCAGGCCCTGAGACTTATATATATATACACACACACACCACAGTCCAGGCCCTGAGACTTATATATATACACACACACACACCACAGTCCAGGCCCTGAGACTTATGTATATACAAACACACACACCACAGTCCAGGCACTGAGACTTATATATATACAAACACACACACCACAGTCCAGGCCCTGAGACTTATATATATACACACACACACACCACAGTCCAGGCCCTGAGACTTATATATATACAAACACACACACCACAGTCCAGGCACTGAGACTTATATATATACACACACACACACCACAGTCCAGACCCTGAGACTTATATATATACACACACACACACACCACAGTCCAGACACTGAGACTTATATATATACACACACACACCACAGTCCAGGCCCTGAGACTTATATATATAGACACACACACCACAGTCCAGGCCCTGAGACTTATATATATACACACACACCACAGTCCAGGCACTGAGACTTATATATATACACACACACACACCACAGTCCAGGCCCTGAGACTTATATATATACACACACACACCACAGTCCAGGCCCTGAGACTTATATATATATACACACACACACCACAGTCCAGGCACTGAGACTTATATATATATACACACACACACCACAGTCCAGGCACTGAGACTTATATATATACACACACACACACCACAGTCCAGGCCCTGAGACTTATGTATATACAAACACACACACCACAGTCCAGGCCCTGAGACTTATATATATACACACACACACCACAGTCCAGGCCCAGAGACTTATATATATACACACACACACACCACAGTCCAGGCCCTGAGACTTATATATATACACACACACACCACAGTCCAGGCCCTGAGACTTATATATATACACACACACACACCACAGTCCAGGCCCTGAGACTTATATATATACACACACACACCACAGTCCAGGCCCTGAGACTTATATATATACACACACACACACCACAGTCCAGGCCCTGAGACTTATGTATATACAAACACACACCACAGTCCAGGCACTGAGACTTATATATATACACACACACACACCACAGTCCAGGCCCTGAGACTTATATATATACACACACACACCACAGTCCAGGCCCTGAGACTTATATATATAGACACACACACACCACAGTCCAGGCCCTGAGACTTATGTATATACAAACACACCACAGTCCAGGCCCTGAGACTTATATATACACACACACACACCACAGTCCAGGCCCTGAGACTTATGTATATACAAACACACACACCACAGTCCAGGCCCTGAGACTTATATATATACACACACACACACCACAGTCCAGGCCCTGAGACTTACATATATATACACACACACACACCACAGTCCAGACCCTGAGACTTATATATATAAACACACACACACCACAGTCCAGACCCTGAGACTTATATATATATATATACACACACACACCACAGTCCAGACCCTGAGACTTATATATATACACACACACACACCACAGTCCAGACCCTGAGACTTATATATATACACACACACACACCACAGTCCAGACCCTGAGACTTATATATATACACACACACACCACAGTCCAGGCCCTGAGACTTATGTATATACAAACACACACACCACAGTCCAGGCACTGAGACTTATATATATACACACACACACACCACAGTCCAGGCCCTGAGTCTTATATATATATACACACAGACACCACAGTCCAGGCCCTGATACTTATATATATACACACACACACACCACAGTCCAGACCCTGAGACTTATATATACACACACACACACACACACCACAGTCCAGGCACTGAGACTTATATATATACACACACACACCACAGTCCAGGCCCTGACACTTATATATATACACACACACACACCACAGTCCAGGCCCTGAGACTTATATATATACACACACACCACAGTCCAGGCACTGAGACGTATATATATACACACACACACACCACAGTCCAGGCCCTGAGACTTATATATTTACACACACACACACCACAGTCCAGGCCCTGAGACTTATATATATATACACACACACCACAGTCCAGGCACTGAGACTTATATATATACACACACACACACCACAGTCCAGGCCCTGAGACTTATATATATACACACACACACACCACAGTCCAGGCCCTGAGACTTATATAAATACACACACACACCACAGTCCAGGCCCTGAGACTTATATATATGCACACACACACCACAGTCCAGGCCCTGAGACTTATATAAATACACACACACACCACAGTCCAGACCCTGAGACTTATATATATACACACACACACCACAGTCCAGACCCTGAGACTTATATATATACACACAAACACCACAGTCCAGGCCCTGAGACTTATATATATATACACACACACACCACAGTCCAGGCACTGAGACTTATATATATACACACACACACCACAGTCCAGACCCTGAGACTTATATATATACACACACACACCACAGTCCAGGCCCTGAGACTTATATATATATACACACACACACCACAGTCCAGGCCCTGAGACTTATATATATACACACACACACCACAGTCCAGGCCCTGAGACTTATATATATACACACACACACCACAGTCCAGGCCCTGAGACTTATATATATATACACACACACACCACAGTCCAGGCACTGAGACTTATATATATACACACACACACACCACAGTCCAGACCCTGAGACTTATATATATACACACACACACCACAGTCCAGGCCCTGAGACTTATATATATATACAGACACACACCACAGTCCAGGCCCTGAGACTTATATATATATACACACACACACCACAGTCCAGGCCCTGAGACTTATATATATACACACACACACCACAGTCCAGGCCCTGAGACTTATATATATATACACACACACACCACAGTCCAGGCACTGAGACTTATATATATACACACACACACACCACAGTCCAGGCCCAGAGACTTATATATATACACACACAAACACCACAGTCCAGAACCTGAGACTTATATATACACACACACACCACAGTCCAGGCCCTGAGACTTATATATACACACACACACACACACCACAGTAAGGCCTGAGACTTATATATACATACACACACACACCACAGTCCAGGCCCTGAGACTTATAATACATACACACACACACCACTGTCCAGGCCCTGAGACTTATATATACATACACACACACACCACAGTCCAGGCACTGAGACTTATATATACAAACACACACACCACAGTCCAGGCACTGAGACTTATATATATACACACACACCACAGTCCAGGCCCTGAGACTTATATATATATACACACACCACCACAGTCCAGGCACTGAGACTTATATATATACACACACACACACCACAGTCCAGGCACTGAGACTTATATATATATACACACACACACCACAGTCCAGGCACTGAGACTTATATATATATACACACACACCACAGTCCAGGCCCTGAGACTGACTTATATATACACACACACACACCACAGTCCAGGCACTGAGACTTATATATATACACACACACACCACAGTCCAGGCCCTGAGACTTATATATATAGACACACACACACCACAGTCCAGGCCCTGAGACTTATGTATATACACACACACACACCACAGTCCAGGCCCAGAGACTTATATATATACACACACAAACACCACAGTCCAGAACCTGAGACTTATATATACACACACACACCACAGTCCAGGCCCTGAGACTTATATATACACACACACACACACACCACAGTCCAGGCCCTGAGACTTATATATACATACACACACACACCACAGTCCAGGCCCTGAGACTTATATATACATACACACACACACCACTGTCCAGGCCCTGAGACTTATATATACATACACACACACACCACAGTCCAGGCACTGAGACTTATATATATACACACACACACACCACAGTCCAGGCACTGAGACTTATATATATATACACACACACACCACAGTCCAGGCACTGAGACTTATATATATATACACACACACCACAGTCCAGGCCCTGAGACTTATATATACACACACACACACCACAGTCCAGGCACTGAGACTTATATATATACACACACACACCACAGTCCAGGCCCTGAGACTTATATATATAGACACACACACACCACAGTCCAGGCCCTGAGACTTATGTATATACAAACACACCACAGTCCAGGCCCTGAGACTTATATATATACACACACACACACACCACAGTCCAGACCCTGAGACATATATATATACACACACACACCACAGTCCAGGCACTGAGACTTATATATACACACACACACACCACAGTCCAGGCACTGAGACTTATATATACACACACACACACCACAGTCCAGGCCCGAGACTTATATATATACACACACACACCACAGTCCAGGCACTGAGACTTATATATACACACACACACACCACAGTCCAGGCCCTGAGACTTATATATATACACACACACACACCACAGTCCAGGCCCTGAGACTTATATATATACACACACACACCACAGTCCAGGCACTGAGACTTATATATATACACACACACACACCACAGTCCAGGCCCTGAGACTTATATATATATACACACAGACACCACAGTCCAGGCCCTGAGGCTTATATATATACACACACACACCACAGTCCAGGCACTGAGACTTATATATATACACACACACACACCACAGTCCAGGCCCTGATACTTATATATATACACACACACACACACCACAGTCCAGGCCCAGAGACTTATATATATATACACACACACACCACAGTCCAGACCCTGAGACTTATATATATATACACACACACACCACAGTCCAGGCCCAGAGACTTATATATACACACACACACACCACAGTCCAGGCCCTGAGACTTACATATATATACACACACACACACCACAGTCCAGACCCTGAGACTTATATATATACACACACACACACCACAGTCCAGACCCTGAGACTTATATATATATATACACACACACACCACAGTCCAGACCCTCAGACTTATATATATACACACACACACACCACAGTCCAGACCCTGAGACTTATATATATACACACACACACACCACAGTCCAGACCCTGAGACTTATATATATACACACACACACCACAGTCCAGGCCCTGAGACTTATGTATATACAAACACACACACCACAGTCCAGGCACTGAGACTTATATATATACACACACACACACCACAGTCCAGGCCCTGAGTCTTATATATATATACACACAGACAATACAGTCCAGGCCCTGATACTTATATATATACACACACACACACCACAGTCCAGACCCTGAGACTTATATATACACACACACACACACACCACAGTCCAGGCACTGAGACTTATATATATACACACACACACCACAGTCCAGGCCCTGACACTTATATATTTACACACACACACACCACAGTCCAGGCCCTGAGACTTATATATATATACACACACACCACAGTCCAGGCACTGAGACTTATATATATACACACACACACACCACAGTCCAGGCCCTGAGACTTATATATATACACACACACACACCACAGTCCAGGCCCTGAGACTTATATATATATACACACACACACCACAGTCCAGGCCCTGAGACTTATATATATACACACACACACCACAGTCCAGGCACTGAGACTTATATATATACACACACACACACCACAGTCCAGGCCCTGAGACTTATATATATATACACACAGACACCACAGTCCAGGCCCTGAGGCTTATATATATACACACACACACCACAGTCCAGGCACTGAGACTTATATATATACACACACACACACCACAGTCCAGGCCCTGATACTTATATATATACACACACACACACACCACAGTCCAGGCCCAGAGACTTATATATATATACACACACACACCACAGTCCAGACCCTGAGACTTATATATATATACACACACACACCACAGTCCAGGCCCAGAGACTTATATATACACACACACACACCACAGTCCAGGCCCTGAGACTTACATATATATACACACACACACACCACAGTCCAGACCCTGAGACTTATATATATACACACACACACACCACAGTCCAGACCCTGAGACTTATATATATATATACACACACACACCACAGTCCAGACCCTCAGACTTATATATATACACACACACACACCACAGTCCAGACCCTGAGACTTATATATATACACACACACACACCACAGTCCAGACCCTGAGACTTATATATATACACACACACACCACAGTCCAGGCCCTGAGACTTATGTATATACAAAACACACACACCACAGTCCAGGCACTGAGACTTATATATATACACACACACACACCACAGTCCAGGCCCTGAGTCTTATATATATATACACACAGACAATACAGTCCAGGCCCTGATACTTATATATATACACACACACACACCACAGTCCAGACCCTGAGACTTATATATACACACACACACACACACCACAGTCCAGGCACTGAGACTTATATATATACACACACACACCACAGTCCAGGCCCTGACACTTATATATTTACACACACACACACCACAGTCCAGGCCCTGAGACTTATATATATATACACACACACCACAGTCCAGGCACTGAGACTTATATATATACACACACACACACCACAGTCCAGGCCCTGAGACTTATATATATACACACACACACACCACAGTCCAGGCCCTGAGACTTATATATATATACACACACACACCACAGTCCAGGCCCTGAGACTTATATAAATACACACACACACCACAGTCCAGGCCCTGAGACTTATATATATACACACACACACCACAGTCCAGGCCCTGAGACTTATATAAATACACACACACACCACAGTCCAGGCCCTGAGACTTATATATATACACACACACACCACAGTCCAGACCCTGAGACTTATATATATACACACAAACACCACAGTCCAGGCACTGAGACTTATATATATATACACACACACCACAGTCCAGGCCCTGAGACTTATATATACACACACACACCACAGTCCAGGCACTGAGACTTATATATATACACACACACCACAGTCCAGGCCCTGAGACTTATATATACATACACACACACACCACAGTCCAGGCACTGAGACTTATATATATACACACACACACACCACAGTCCAGGCACTGAGACTTATATATATATACACACACACCACAGTCCAGGCCCTGAGACTTATATATACACAGACACACACCACAGTCCAGGCACTGAGACTTATATATATACACACACACCACAGTCCAGGCCCTGAGACTTATATAAATACACACACACACACCACAGTCCAGGCCATGAGACTTATATATATACACACACACACCACAGTCCAGGCACTGAGACTTATATATATACATACACACACACCACAGTCCAGGCCCTGAGACTTATATCTTCACACACACACACCCCATTCCAGAACCTGAGACTTATATATATACAAACAGACCCCACAGTCCAGGCCCTGAGACTTATATATATACACACACACACCACAGTCCAGGCCCTGAGACTTATATATATACACATACACACCACAGTCCAGGCCCTGAGACTTATATATATATACACACACACAGCACAGTCCATGCCCTGAGACTTATATATATACACACACACACCACAGTCCAGGCCCTGAGACTTGTATATATACACACACACACCACAGTCCATGCCCTGAGACTTATATATATACACACACACACCACAGTCCAGGCCCTGAAACTTATATATATATATACACACACACACCACAGTCCAGGCCCTGAGACTTATATATATACACACACACACCACAGTCCAGGCCCTGAGACTTATATATATACACACACACACCACAGTCCAGGCCCTGAGACTTATATATATACACACACACACCACAGTCCAGGCCCTGAGACTTATATATATACACACACACAACCACAGTCCATGCCCTGATACTTATATATATACACACACACACCACAGTCCAGGCCCTGAGACTTATACACACACACACACCACAGTCCATGCCCTGATACTTATATATATACACACACACACCACAGTCCAGGCCCTGAGACTTATACACACACACACACCACAGTCCATGCCCTGAGACTTATATATATACACACACACACCACAGTCCAGGCCCTGAGACTTATATATATACACACACACACCACAGTCCATGCCCTGATACTTATATATATACACACACACACACCACAGTCCAGGCCCTGAGACTTATATATATACACATACACACCACAGTCCAGGCCCTGAGACTTATATATATACACACACACACACCACAGTCCAGGCCCTGAGACTTATATATATACACACACACCACAGTCCATACCCTGACACTTATATATATACACACACACACCACAGTCCAGGCCCTGAAACTTATATATATATACACACACACACCACACTCCAGGCCCTGAGACTTATATATATACACACACACACCACAGTCCAGGCCCTGAGACTTATATACACACACACACCACAGTCCATGCCCTGATACTTATATATATACACACACACACCACAGTCCAGGCCCTGAGACTTATATATATACACACACACACACCACAGTCCAGGCCCTGAGACTTATATATATACACACACACACCACAGTCCAGGCCCTGAGACTTATATATATACACACACACACCACAGTCCATGCCCTGATACTTATATATATACACACACACACCACAGTCCAGGCCCTGAGACTTATATATACACACACGCCACAGTCCAGGCCCTGAGACTTATATATATACACACACACACACCACAGTCCATGCCCTGATACTTATATATATACACACACACACCACAGTCCAGGCCCTGAGACTTATATATACACACACGCCACAGTCCAGGCCCTGAGACTTATATATATATACACACTAACACCACAGTCCAGGCCCTGAGACTTATATATATACACACACACACCACAGTCCAGGCCCTGAGACTTATATATATACACACACACACCACAGTCCAGGCCCTGAGACTTATATATATACACACACACACCACAGTCCAGGCCCTGAGACTTATATATACACACACACCACAGTCCAGGCCCTGAGACTTATATATATACACACACACAGCACAGTCCATGCCCTGAGACTTATATATATACACACACACCACAGTCCAGGCCCTGATACTTATATATATACACACACACACCACAGTCCATGCCCTGATACTTATATATATACACACACACACACGACAGTCCAGGCCCTGAGACTAATATATATACACACACACACACCACAGTCCAGGCCCTGAGACTTATATATATACACACACACACCACAGTCCAGGCCCTGAGACTTATATATATACACACACACACACCACAGTCCAGGCCCAGAGACTTATATATATACACACACACACACCACAGTCCAGGCCTAGGGACTTATATATATACACACACACACACCACAGTCCAGGCCCTGAGACTTATATATATACACACACACAGCACAGTCCATGCCCTGAGACTTATATATATACACACACACACCACAGTCCAGGCCCTGAGACTTATATATATACACACACACACCACAGTCCATGCCCTGATACTTATATATATACACACACACACCACAGTCCAGGCCCTGAGACTTATATATATACACATACACACCACAGTCCAGGCCCTGAGACTTATATATATACACACACACACACCACAGTCCAGGCCCTGAGACTTATATATATACACACACACCACAGTCCATACCCTGACACTTATATATATACACACACACACCACAGTCCAGGCCCTGAAACTTATATATATATACACACACACACCACACTCCAGGCCCTGAGACTTATATATATACACACACACACCACAGTCCAGGCCCTGAGACTTATATACACACACACACCACAGTCCATGCCCTGATACTTATATATATACACACACACACCACAGTCCAGGCCCTGAGACTTATATATATACACACACACACCACAGTCCATGCCCTGATACTTATATATATACACACACACACCACAGTCCAGGCCCTGAGACTTATATATATACACATACACACCACAGTCCAGGCCCTGAGACTTATATATATACACACACACACACCACAGTCCAGGCCCTGAGACTTATATATATACACACACACCACAGTCCATACCCTGACACTTATATATATACACACACACACCACAGTCCAGGCCCTGAAACTTATATATATATACACACACACACCACACTCCAGGCCCTGAGACTTATATATATACACACACACACCACAGTCCAGGCCCTGAGACTTATATACACACACACACCACAGTCCATGCCCTGATACTTATATATATACACACACACACCACAGTCCAGGCCCTGAGACTTATATATATACACACACACACACCACAGTCCAGGCCCTGAGACTTATATATATACACACACACACACCACAGTCCAGGCCCTGAGACTTATATATATACACACACACACCACAGTCCAGGCCCTGAGACTTATATATATACACACACACACCACAGTCCATGCCCTGATACTTATATATATACACACACACACCACAGTCCAGGCCCTGAGACTTATATATACACACACGCCACAGTCCAGGCCCTGAGACTTATATATATACACACACACACACCACAGTCCATGCCCTGATACTTATATATATACACACACACACCACAGTCCAGGCCCTGAGACTTATATATACACACACGCCACAGTCCAGGCCCTGAGACTTATATATATATACACACTAACACCACAGTCCAGGCCCTGAGACTTATATATATACACACACACACCACAGTCCAGGCCCTGAGACTTATATATATACACACACACACCACAGTCCAGGCCCTGAGACTTATATATATACACACACACACCACAGTCCAGGCCCTGAGACTTATATATACACACACACCACAGTCCAGGCCCTGAGACTTATATACATACACACACACAGCACAGTCCATGCCCTGAGACTTATATATATACACACACACCACAGTCCAGGCCCTGATACTTATATATATACACACACACACCACAGTCCATGCCCTGATACTTATATATATACACACACACACACGACAGTCCAGGCCCTGAGACTAATATATATACACACACACACACCACAGTCCAGGCCCTGAGACTTATATATATACACACACACACCACAGTCCAGGCCCTGAGACTTATATATATACACACACACACACCACAGTCCAGGCCCAGAGACTTATATATATACACACACACACACCACAGTCCAGGCCCAGGGACTTATATATATACACACACACACACCACAGTCCAGGCCCTGAGACTTATATATATACACACACACAGCACAGTCCATGCCCTGAGACTTATATATATACACACACACACCACAGTCCAGGCCCTGAGACTTATATATATATACACACACACCACAGTCCAGGCCCTGAGACTTATATATATACACACACACACACCACAGTCCAGGCCCTGAGACTTATATATATACACACACACACACCACAGTCCAGGCCCAGAGACTTATATATATACACACACACAGCACAGTCCATGCCCTGAGACTTATATATATACACACACACACCACAGTCCAGGCCCTGAGACTTATATATATATACACACACACCACAGTCCAGGCCCTGAGACTCATATATATATACACACACACCACAGTCCAGGCCCTGAGACTTATATATATACACACACCACAGTCCAGGCCCTGAGACTTATGTATATACAAACACACCACAGTCCAGGCCCTGAGACTTATATATATACACACACACAGCACAGTCCAGGCCCTGAGACTTATGTATATACAAACACACCACAGTCCAGGCCCTGAGACTTATATATATACACACACACACACCACAGTCCAGGCCCAGAGACTTATATATATACACACACACACACCACAGTCCAGGCCCTGAGACTTATGTATATACAAACACACCACAGTCCAGGCCCTGAGACTTATATATATACACACACACACACCACAGTCCAGGCCCTGAGACTTATATATATACACACACACACACCACAGTCCAGGCCCTGAGACTTATATATATATACACACACACACACCACAGTCCAGGCCCTGAGACTTATATAAATACACACACACACCACAGTCCAGGCCCTGAGACTTATATATATACACACACACACCACAGTCCAGGCCCTGAGACTTATATAAATACACACACACACCACAGTCCAGGCCCTGAGACTTATATATATACACACACCACAGTCCAGGCCCTGAGACTTATATATATATACACACACACACACCACAGTCCAGGCCCTGAGACTTATATATATATACACACACACACACCACAGTCCAGACCCTGAGACTTATATATATACACACAAACACCACAGTCCAGGCCCTGAGACTTATATATATATACACACACACACCACAGTCCAGGCACTGAGACTTATATATATACACACACACACCACAGTCCAGACCCTGAGACTTATATATATACACACACACACCACAGTCCAGGCCCTGAGACTTATATATACATACACACACACACCACAGTCCAGGCCCTGAGACTTATATATATACACACACACACCACAGTCCAGGCCCTGAGACTTATATATATACACACACACACCACAGTCCAGGCCCTGAGACTTATATATATATATACACACACACACCACAGTCCAGGCACTGAGACTTATATATATACACACACACACACCACAGTCCAGACCCTGAGACTTATATATATACACACACACACCACAGTCCAGGCCCTGAGACTTATATATATATACGCACACACACCACAGTCCAGGCCCTTAGACGTATATATATACACACACACACCACAGTCCAGGCCCTGAGACTTATATATATATACACACACACACCACAGTCCAGGCACTGAGACTTATATATATACACACACACACACCACAGTCCAGGCCCTGAGACTTATATATATACACACACACACACACCACAGTCCAGGCCCTGAGACTTATATATATACACACACACACCACAGTCCAGGCCCTGAGACTTATATATATACACACACAAACACCACAGTCCAGAACCTGAGACTTATATATACACACACACACCACAGTCCAGGCCCTGAGACTTATATATACACACACACACCACAGTCCAGGCCCTGAGACTTATATATACATACACACACACACCACAGTCCAGGCCCTGAGACTTATATATACATACACACACACACCACAGTCCAGGCCCTGAGACTTATATATACATACACACACACACCACAGTCCAGGCACTGAGACTTATATATATACACACACACACACCACAGTCCAGGCACTGAGACTTATATATATATACACACACACCACAGTCCTGGCCCTGAGACTTATATATATATACACACACACACCACAGTCCAGGCACTGAGACTTATATATATACACACACACCACAGTCCAGGCCCTGAGACTTATATATATATACACACACACACCACAGTCCAGGCCCTGAGACTTATATATATACACACACACACCACAGTCCAGGCACTGAGACTTATATATATACATACACACACACCACAGTCCAGGCCCTGAGACTTATATATATACACACACACACCACAGTCCAGAACCTGAGACTTATATATATACAAACAGACCCCACAGTCCAGGCCCTGAGACTTATATATATACACACACACACCACAGTCCAGGCCCTGAGACTTATATATTTTCACATACACACCACAGTCCACGCCCTGAGACTTATATATATACACACACACACCACAGTCCAGGCCCTGAGACTTATATATATATACACACACACAGCACAGTCCATGCCCTGAGACTTATATATATACACACACACACCACAGTCCAGGCCCTGAGACTTGTATATAT
Organism: Heterodontus francisci; assembly: GCF_036365525.1. Taxonomy (NCBI): domain Eukaryota; kingdom Metazoa; phylum Chordata; class Chondrichthyes; order Heterodontiformes; family Heterodontidae; genus Heterodontus; species Heterodontus francisci. The sequence continues at coordinate 39,646 of NW_027141528.1, forward strand.
ACACACACACACCACAGTCCATGCCCTGAGACTTATATATATACACACACACACCACAGTCCAGGCCCTGAAACTTATATATATATATACACACACACACCACAGTCCAGGCCCTGAGACTTATATATATACACACACACACCACAGTCCAGGCCCTGAGACTTATATATATACACACACACACCACAGTCCAGGCCCTGAGACTTATATATATACACACACACACCACAGTCCAGGCCCTGAGACTTATATATATACACACACACACCACAGTCCATGCCCTGATACTTATATATATACACACACACACCACAATCCAGGCCCTGAGACTTATACACACACACACACCACAGTCCATGCCGTGATACTTATATATATACACACACACACCACAGTCCAGGCCCTGAGACTTATACACACACACACACCACAGTCCATGCCCTGAGACTTATATATATACACACACACACCACAGTCCATGCCCTGATACTTATATATATACACACACACACCACAGTCCAGGCCCTGAGACTTATATATATACACATACACACCACAGTCCAGGCCCTGAGACTTATATATATACACACACACACACCACAGTCCAGGCCCTGAGACTTATATATATACACACACACCACAGTCCATACCCTGACACTTATATATATACACACACACACCACAGTCCAGGCCCTGAAACTTATATATATATACACACACACACCACACTCCAGGCCCTGAGACTTATATATATACACACACACACCACAGTCCAGGCCCTGAGACTTATATACACACACACACCACAGTCCATGCCCTGATACTTATATATATACACACACACACCACAGTCCAGGCCCTGAGACTTATATATATACACACACACACACCACAGTCCAGGCCCTGAGACTTATATATATACACACACACACCACAGTCCAGGCCCTGAGACTTATATATATACACACACACACCACAGTCCATGCCCTGATACTTATATATATACACACACACACCACAGTCCAGGCCCTGAGACTTATATATACACACACACACACCACAGTCCAGGCACTGAGACTTATATATATACACACACACACACCACAGTCCATGCCCTGATACTTATATATATACACACACACACCACAGTCCAGGCCCTGAGACTTATATATACACACACGCCACAGTCCAGGCCCTGAGACTTATATATATATACACACAAACACCACAGTCCAGGCCCTGAGACTTATATATATACACACACACACCACAGTCCAGGCCCTGAGACTTATATATATACACACACACACCACAGTCCAGGCCCTGAGACTTATATATATACACACACACACCACAGTCCAGGCCCTGAGACTTATATATACACACACACCACAGTCCAGGCCCTGAGACTTATATATATACACACACACAGCACAGTCCATGCCCTGAGACTTATATATATACACACACACCACAGTCCAGGCCCTGAGACTTATATATATACACACACACACCACAGTCCATGCCCTGATACTTATATATATACACACACACACACCACAGTCCAGGCCCTGAGACTTATATATATACACACACACACACCACAGTCCAGGCCCTGAGACTTATATATATACACACACACACCACAGTCCAGGCCCTGAGACATATATATATATACACACACACACACCACAGTCCAGGCCCAGAGATTTATATATATACACACACACACACCACAGTCCAGGCCCAGGGACTTATATATATACACACACACACACCACAGTCCAGGCCCTGAGACTTATATATATACACACACACAGCACAGTCCAGGCCCTGAGACTTATATATATACACACACACACCACAGTCCAGGCCCTGAGACTTATATATATATACACACACACCACAGTCCAGGCCCTGAGACTTATATATATACACACACACATACCACAGTCCAGGCCCTGAGACTTATATATATACACACACACACACACCACAGTCCAGGCCCAGAGACTTATATATATACACACACACAGCACAGTCCATGCCCTGAGACTTATATATATACACACACACACCACAGTCCAGGCCCTGAGACTTATATATATATACACACACACCACAGTCCAGGCCCTGAGACTCATATATATATACACACACACCACAGTCCAGGCCCTGAGACTTATATATATACACACACCACAGTCCAGGCCCTGAGACTTATGTATATACAAACACACCACAGTCCAGGCCCTGAGACTTATATATATACACACACACAGCACAGTCCAGGCCCTGAGACTTATGTATATACAAACACACCACAGTCCAGGCCCTGAGACTTATATATATACACACACACACACCACAGTCCAGGCCCAGAGACTTATATATATACACACACACACACCACAGTCCAGGCCCTGAGACTTATGTATATACAAACACACCACAGTCCAGGCCCTGAGACTTATATATATACACACACGCACACCACAGTCCAGGCCCTGAGACTTATATATATACACACACACACACCACAGTCCAGGCCCTGAGACTTATATATATATACACACACACACACCACAGTCCAGGCCCTGAGACTTATATAAATACAGACACACACCACAGTCCAGGCCCTGAGACTTATATATATACACACACACACCACAGTCCAGGCCCTGAGACTTATATAAATACACACACACACCACAGTCCAGGCCCTGAGACTTATATATATACACACACACACCACAGTCCAGACCCTGAGACTTATATATATACACACAAACAGCACAGTCCAGGCCCTGAGACTTATATATATATACACACACACACCACAGTCCAGGCACTGAGACTTATATATATACACACACACACCACAGTCCAGACCCTGAGACTTATATATATACACACACACACCACAGTCCAGGCCCTGAGACTTATATATACATACACACACACACCACAGTCCAGGCCCTGAGACTTATATATATACACACACACACCACAGTCCAGGCCCTGAGACTTATATATATACACACACACACCACAGTCCAGGCCCTGAGACTTATATATATATACACACACACACCACAGTCCAGGCACTGAGACTTATATATATACACACACACACACCACAGTCCAGACCCTGAGACTTATATATATACACACACACACCACAGTCCAGGCCCTGAGACTTATATATATATACGCACACACACCACAGTCCAGGCCCTTAGACGTATATATATACACACACACACCACAGTCCAGGCCCTGAGACTTATATATATATACACACACACACCACAGTCCAGGCACTGAGACTTATATATATACACACACACACACCACAGTCCAGGCCCTGAGACTTATATATATACACACACACACACACCACAGTCCAGGCCCTGAGACTTATATATATACACACACACACCACAGTCCAGGCCCTGAGACTTATATATATACACACACAAACACCACAGTCCAGAACCTGAGACTTATATATACACACACACACCACAGTCCAGGCCCTGAGACTTATATATACACACACACACACACACCACAGTCCAGGCCCTGAGACTTATATATACATACACACACACACCACAGTCCAGGCCCTGAGACTTATATATACATACACACACACACCACAGTCCAGGCCCTGAGACTTATATATACATACACACACACACCACAGTCCAGGCACTGAGACTTATATATATACACACACACACACCACAGTCCAGGCACTGAGACTTATATATATATACACACACACCACAGTCCAGGCCCTGAGACTTATATATATATACACACACACACCACAGTCCAGGCACTGAGACTTATATATATACACACACACCACAGTCCAGGCCCTGAGACTTATATATATACACACACACACACCACAGTCCAGGCCCTGAGACTTATATATATACACACACACACCACAGTCCAGGCACTGAGACTTATATATATACATACACACACACCACAGTCCAGGCCCTGAGACTTATATATATACACACACACACCACAGTCCAGAACCTGAGACTTATATATATACAAACAGACCCCACAGTCCAGGCCCTGAGACTTATATATATACACACACACACCACAGTCCAGGCCCTGAGACTTATATATATACACATACACACCACAGTCCAGGCCCTGAGACTTATATATATATACACACACACACCACAGTCCAGGCCCTGAGACTTATATATATACACACACACACCACAGTCCAGGCCCTGAGACTTATATATATACACACACACACCACAGTCCATGCCCTGATACTTATATATATACACACACACACCACAGTCCAGGCCCTGAGACTTATATATATACACACACACACCACAGTCCATGCCCTGATACTTATATATATACACACACACACCACAGTCCAGGCCCTGAGACTTATATACACACACACACCACAGTCCATGCCCTGATACTTATATATACACACACACACACCACAGTCCAGGCCCTGAGACTTATATATATACAAACACACACACCACAGTCCAGGCCTTAAGACTTATATATATACACACACACACCACAGTCCAGGCCCTGAGACTTATATATATACACAGACACACCACAGTCCATGCCCTGATACTTATATATATACACACACACACCACAGTCCAGGCCCTGAGACTTATATATACACACACGCCACAGTCCAGGCCCTGAGACTTATATATATACACACACACACACCACAGTCCATGCCCTGATACTTATATATATACACACACACACCACAGTCCAGGCCCTGAGACTTATATATACACACACGCCACAGTCCAGGCCCTGAGACTTATATATATATACACACAAACACCACAGTCCAGGCCCTGAGACTTATATATATACACACACACACCACAGTCCAGGCCCTGAGACTTATATATATATACACACACACCACAGTCCAGGCCCTGAGACTTATATATATACACACACACACCACAGTCCAGGCCCTGAGACTTATATATACACACACACCACAGTCCAGGCCCTGAGACTTATATATACACACACACACACCACAGTCCAGGCCCTGAGACTTATATATATACACACACACACACCACAGTCCAGACCCTGAGACTTATATATATACACACACACACCACAGTCCAGGCCCAGAGACTTATATATATACACACACACAGCACAGTCCAGGCCCTGAGACTTATATATATACACACACACACCACAGTCCAGGCCCTGAGACTTATATATATACACACACACACCACAGTCCATGCCCTGATACTTATATATACACACACACACACCACAGTCCAGGCCCTGAGACTTATATATATACACACACACAGCACAGTCCATGCCCTGAGACTTATATATATACACACACACACCACAGTCCAGGCCCTGAGACTTATATATATATACACACACACCACAGTCCATGCCCTGATACTTATATATATACACACACACACACCACAGTCCAGGCCCTGAGACTTATATATATACACACACACACACCACAGTCCAGGCCCTGAGACTTATATATATACACACACACACCACAGTCCAGGCCCTGAGACTTATATATATACACACACACACACCACAGTCCAGGCCCAGAGACTTATATATATACACACATACACACCACAGTCCAGGCCCAGAGACTTATATATATACACACACACACACCACAGTCCAGGCCCAGAGACTTATATATATACACACACACACCACAGTCCAGGCCCAGAGACTTATATATATACACACACACAGCACAGTCCATGCCCTGATACTTATATATATACACACACACACCACAGTCCGGGCCCTGAGACTTATATATATATACACACACACCACAGTCCAGGCCCTGAGACTTATATATATACACACACACACACCACAGTCCAGGCCCTGAGACTTATATATATACACACACACACCACAGTCCAGGCCCTGAGACTTATATATATACACATACACACCACAGTCCAGGCCCTGAGACTTATATATATATACACACACACACCACAGTCCAGGCCCTGAGACTTATATATATACACACACACACCACAGTCCAGGCCCTGAGACTTATATATATACACACACACACCACAGTCCATGCCCTGATACTTATATATATACACACACACACCACAGTCCAGGCCCTGAGACTTATATATATACACACACACACCACAGTCCATGCCCTGATACTTATATATATACACACACACACCACAATCCAGGCCCTGAGACTTATATACACACACACACCACAGTCCATGCCCTGATACTTATATATACACACACACACACCACAGTCCAGGCCCTGAGACTTATATATATACACACACACACACCACAGTCCAGGCCTTAAGACTTATATATATACACACACACACCACAGTCCAGGCCCTGAGACTTATATATATACACAGACACACCACAGTCCATGCCCTGATACTTATATATATACACACACACACCACAGTCCAGGCCCTGAGACTTATATATACACACACGCCACAGTCCAGGCCCTGAGACTTATATATATACACACACACATACCACAGTCCATGCCCTGATACTTATATATATACACACACACACCACAGTCCAGGCCCTGAGACTTATATATACACACACGCCACAGTCCAGGCCCTGAGACTTATATATATATACACACAAACACCACAGTCCAGGCCCTGAGACTTATATATATACACACACACACCACAGTCCAGGCCCTGAGACTTATATATATATACACACACACCACAGTCCAGGCCCTGAGACTTATATATATACACACACACACCACAGTCCAGGCCCTGAGACTTATATATACACACACACCACAGTCCAGGCCCTGAGACTTATATATACACACACACACACCACAGTCCAGGCCCTGAGACTTATATATATACACAAACACACACCACAGTCCAGACCCTGAGACTTATATATATACACACACACACCACAGTCCAGGCCCAGAGACTTATATATATACACACACACAGCACAGTCCAGGCCCTGAGACTTATATATATACACACACACACCACAGTCCAGGCCCTGAGACTTATATATATACACACACACACCACAGTCCATGCCCTGATACTTATATATACACACACACACACCACAGTCCAGGCCCTGAGACTTATATATATACACACACACAGCACAGTCCATGCCCTGAGACTTATATATATACACACACACACCACAGTCCAGGCCCTGAGACTTATATATATATACACACACACCACAGTCCATGCCCTGATACTTATATATATACACACACACACACCACAGTCCAGGCCCTGAGACTTATATATATACACACACACACACCACAGTCCAGGCCCTGAGACTTATATATATACACACACACACCACAGTCCAGGCCCTGAGACTTATATATATACACACACACACACCACAGTCCAGGCCCAGAGACTTATATATATACACACACACACACCACAGTCCAGGCCCAGAGACTTATATATATACACACACACACACCACAGTCCAGGCCCAGAGACTTATATATATACACACACACACCACAGTCCAGGCCCAGAGACTTATATATATATACACACACACAGCACAGTCCATGCCCTGATACTTATATATATACACACACACACCACAGTCCGGGCCCTGAGACTTATATATATATACACACACACCACAGTCCAGGCCCTGAGACTTATATATATACACACACACACACCACAGTCCAGGCCCTGAGACTTATATATATACACACACACAGCACAGTCCATGCCCT